>NC_085137.1:515834633-516084633 GCF_035046485.1 Aedes albopictus | reverse complement strand
TTCAACAGATATTGCGGTGGTGCGAATGAAAAGCTTGTTCTTTCTGCGATTGTTGCCATCCTCAGTACTTGCCGGTTGATCTCCAGCCGGTTTTGGGTGTCGAACAGAGCGTTCATGATTAACAAATATTTTAATCATGATTAATCATTGGTGATTAAAATTCAAATTTTGGTGATTATTGATTATGATTAATGATTAATTTGATTTTTGGGATGATTAATGATTATGATTAATGATTAAAATTGATTTCATCTGTGATTATTGATTAGGATTAATGATTAAAAATGGCGGATTGATTAAAAATCATGATTAATCATGATTAATCAATCACAAAAAACAGGAAATGATTAAAATATAATTATTGTTTAAAATATTTTTGAAGTTCCAAAAGTAAAAGGTAACTCTGTCTGGGAGATTATTGAAAAAATAATCAAGAAGAACAGCATTTGAACCAATTCAAATTGGATCATATATTTTATATGGTGAAAAATTTTTGGTGATGAATGATTAATGATTGATTAATTTTTTTTTTTATTATTATGATTACTGATTAATGATTAAATTGCGAAATCAGTGTGATTAAGATAAATGATTAATGATTAAATGAGAAATTTTGGTGATTATGATTACTGATTTTTGATTAATCTTAATCATTAATCATTAATCATGATTAAATTTATGATTAATCATTAACGCTCTGGTGTCGAATAGCACCAAATCAGAACTTCCGGAATGAGCGGCTGCAAGAGGAGCTGCTGCGGGTGCGAGTATAAGCGCAATATCAAACTGTTTTGGATTTACAGTGTACATCGCTATGACATTAGAACACTTTTTAATTCGATATATGTCGAATAAGCGGGGTACGAATTAAAAAGTGTCGTATTAAAACCTGTCGAACCAGCGGAGTAAGACGGTAATTGCTAAGTGAAAGCCCTTTATCAACTCATACTTCACGCTATGTCTGAACCAGCAAATTAAAAAAAATGAATGTACATCGGGTTTCTTTCCATAAAACATCAGTATTCAAGCTATATTTTCATTTGCAGAAGGTTTCAAAATATTCTATCGGTGAAAACTGACCGAAAATGAGGATTTCAAGCAAATTTGTATGAAAAACGGTCAAAAAGATGGAAAAATCAAAATTTCCCGATAGAATATTTTGAAACCTTCTGCAAATGAAAATGTAGCTTGAATACTGATGTTTTATGGAAAGAAACCCGATGTACATTCAATTTTTATAATCTGTGGGTTCAGACATAGCGTGTACTTATTTTGAAGTCCATATCTCCATCCCTATTGAAGATCGCACAATTCATTTGCTTCCCAATTGCACAAATCAACAGTAATATCTTAGACTAATTACAAGACCTCGATGTACCAAAGAAAACCATTAAATTTTCTGTGTCCAGTCCGGTACCCAATAACATTCATTACCGTGTATATTTTCCCGTGTAAATTGCCTTTTGTGTTATTTTTGTTAGGCGTGTTACATCCATCTGACAGTAAATGCCTAAAAATGAACTACGTAATAAGTACCGAGGATTGTTCACAATCTGCGAACTTGACTGCGGAAAAAAAACTCGACCATGACGCCGCTGGTAATATCCCACGACTACTGACTTTCTTATTATCAATTGCCTACTGATAGCACAAACACGCAAAAATAACTACAGCGTATTGAATCAAATTTGAATGTTAACTTTAAAATCCATCATAGTAGTCACGTAGTAGAGTGGTATCCTAGGCAACATCATTTATTTACCATTTCAATTTCCAAAGCAGAACGCTTTTGTAAACTAATGTTTTTTGACAGTTTCAACAGTTTTAATCATAAACTCTGCCAGTTCCGAATAATAATGCTTGAAATTCAACATATATCAATACGATTATGTGAACTCTCCCAGTTCCCAGTTCCCAGTTTAGACATTGTCATAAAGCAGCAAATCAGTGGACCCTTCGGTCCGTTTTTTTAACTTTCAAGCCCGGCGCTTTCAACATGCATCACCTTTTTTTCAACTTCAGTGGACCCCTTGGTGGATCCTCGGGTTAACTGACTCATTCAGTTATGATACCGCGTTATCATAGTGGACCCTCCGAGTCCGGGTCTTCACAATAGATTCACCCAGTCCAGGTACTTTTTTCGCAGATTTTTTTATCTTTTTATTTAGTCCCTACCCCATTTGGCATAATGTAATTTGGCATAACGCCGTTTGACATAATGTCATTTCGCATAAAAGCCAGTTGGCATAATAACCATTTGGCATAATGCCGTTTGGCATAATACGAAGAACAGCCTTCTTGGAAATAATGTGCATATTCTTGTTATGCCAAATGGCCATTATGCCAAATGGCATTATGCTAAATGGGGTAGAGCCATGCTATGCTCACTTTTAAGAACACCATATTTGACAAAAAAACATTTGAAGGCGCTGAATGCATCTTTCCTCGTAAATCCGGGTGTTGGACTAATGTGCATTGCGCCTGGAGATGCTGAATATCTTAATAAAAAAAGTGTTTCTGACTGTCTGAGCCGGAAATTTTTATGTGGGTGATTTTGATGCCTGAGAAGGTATTTAACTTGGTTAAGACCCCACTCATCTATGGAAAGGAAGGCTCCCATTCAAATTATTTTCCGGAGGACGTCCCTATGATGTTGTTTGTCAAAAAACGCAGTAGGCAGGCAGTACGACGTTTGCCGGCACAGCTAGTTTATCTAAACATGAATTTATGTCTGTCTATCTGTTTGTCTGTTCCTCATATTTGGAAACTACTGAAGTAATCGGCGGAAAATTTGTATGTGGGGTTTTTTGGGACTAGGAAAGTTTCCTAGCATGGTGTGAGACTCAAACATGTCTGAAAGAAGAGGGCAAATAATTCCGCAGAGGAAATAGAGAAGTAAGCTGCATGTCAAAAGACACATCATGCAGGCAGTATGACGACAACTAGTATTGTATTAATGATTCTAAACAGCGATCCCCCATACATTAAGGTTTTCACAAGATGTTCACAAGAAATAGAGAAAACGGTCAAACTCCTGATCGCTCACTAGAAAAAGCTATCTGATAGGAAAATATTCGAAAACTCGAATCCTTGCCGGAATCCAAAGTTGCTTTTTATCTTATAATAAAAAAGAAAAGATTGAACTGATTCTAGCAAGCTAAGAGTCTCCCTTTTGATTTGGTGCTAAAGGGAAATGTTCCACCGACTACAACAACATTTTTTTTTCGTCAATTCTAGAACAAACTTCTAGAAATATTTATTTTTTGGGCACTTTTTACCCAATTGGAACCTAAGCGTAAGGCGTCCCAATCGGGACGGAGCCTGTTTTTGAGCAAAGTGCAGGATATTTTTTTTTTTAGAAATTGTTCAGAATTCTAGCAGAATTTGTCCGGATGTCATTCAAATATTCATTCATGAAATAGTCGCCATTTGTGGTGGGTTTGCATACTCATTTCTTGACAGTTTAACTAGTAATGTATTGAATCATGTCCTTAGCCTTCTAGATGAACACTGAACTACCACAGATGCCGCAATGAATTGCGGCGAGATTTCATCAGCGATTTCTATTAAACATTCGCTTATCATTTCTACAAATATATTTTGGAAGCTTTTTGCCTTTCTCGTACACTAAGTGTACTGGAAAGGCTATATGTTCACTACAAAAATGACTTTTTGATAGAAGGCTCGGAGGGTCGAGTCACATATACCAATCAACTCAGCTCGACGAATTGAGGTGATGTCTGTGTGTGTGTATGTGTGTGTGTATGTATGTGTGTATGTGTACAAAAAACTCACATCACTTTTTGGCAGTAAACCTCAACCGATTTTAATGACCGACGATTCATTCGACGTGGAATCTGGTCCCATTGTTTCCTATTGAAAATGGTTCGGATCGGTCCAGCCGTTCCGGAGTTATGGCCATTTAGGTGTTCCGGACCAGTGCCCTTGGAAGGGGCCATACATAAAAATATAACAAACATATACATGCGACACATCAAACTGCGGCATTTTCGATTACCTGATAAACAGTTAGCAAGAAAACAGTCTCAGACCATATCTGAACCGGTTGTGTTCCGGAACCGGTTCCGGATGTCCCGCTGGAAGTGGCCAAATATAAAAGTGATCCAAAACTATGCATGCGACACATCAAATCGCGGCTTTTTCGATAACCTGATGAACAGTTAGTAAGAAAATAGTCTGAGACCATATCTGAACCGGTAGTGTTCCGGAACCGTTTCCGGATGTTTCGCTGGTAGTGGTAAAATATAAAAGTGATTTAAACCCATGCGTGCGACACATCAAACAACGGCATTTTCGATAACTTGATGAACAGTTAGCAAGAAAACAGTCTCAGACCATATCTGAACCGGTAGTGGTCCGGAACCGGTTCCTGGTGTTCCTTCGGAAGTGGCCAAATATAAAAGTGAACCAAATCTATGCATGCAACATATCAAAGTGGGGCTGTTTGATAACCTATTGGAAGCTGGCAAGAAAATAGTCTCAGACCATATCTGAACCGGTAGTGTTCCGGAACCGGTTCCTGGTGTCCCTCCGGAAGTGGTCAAATATAAAAGTGATCCAAAGCAATGCATGCGACACATTGAATCGCGGCAATTTCGATATCCTGATGAACAGTTAGCAAGAAAACAGTCTCAGACCCTATCTGAACCGGTAGTGTTCCGGAACCGGTTCCTGGTGTCCCTCCGGAAGTGGTCAAATATAAAAGTGAACCAAATCTATGCATGCAACATATCAAAGCGGGGCTGTTTGATAACCTATTGAAAGCTGGCAAGAAAATAGTCTCAGACCATATCTGAACCGGTAGTGTTCCGGAACCGGTTCCGGATGCCCCGCTGGAAGTCGCCAAGTATAAAAGTGATCCAAAGCAATGCATGCGACACATTAAATCGCGGCAATTTCGATATCCTGATGAACAGTTAGCAAGAAAACAGTCTTAGACCCTATCTGAACCGGTAGTGTTCTGGAACCGGTTGCTGGTGTCCCGCCGGAAGTGGCCAAATATAAAGATGAACCAAACCCATGCATGCGACAAATCGAAGCGTGGCTTTTTTTATAATGAGAGGTTGGCATAAAAAAAGACTCAGATCATATCTGAACCAGTAGTGTTTCGGAACCGGTTCCAGGTTTCCCGCCGGAAATGGCCGTATTTAAAAGTGAACAAAACTTATGCATGCGACACATCAAATCAAGTCTTTTCCGACAACTTGATGATCGCTTATCAAGGAAGTAGGCTATGACCACATTAGGGACTGCCAGTATGTAGTGCCGAAACTAGTTCCGGGTTTCACTCCAAAAGCGGCCAAATATAAAATTGAACCAAACCCATACATGCAACACAGCAAAGCGCGGCTTTTTTGATAACCTAATAAACGTGCCAATAGGCTCAGACTATTTAAGAGACAACCGGTAGTGTTCCGCAACCAATTCTGGGCTGGAAGTGAAACCAAACTCATGCATTGAGATATCGTGGCTTTTTAGGTAACATGATGAACAGTTGCAAGAAAATAGACGCAAGCCATATCAGTGTGTTACGGAACCGATTCCGGGTGTCCCGCCAGAAATGGTCAAATGTAAAAGAGAACCAATACATGCGACATATCAATGACTTATTCAGTAACATGATAAACGGTTAACCAGTACATAATCTCAGACCATATTTGAGAGAACCGGTAGTGTACCAGAACTGGTGATGAGACGAGTAACCCGCCGGAAGTGGTAAAATATAGAGGGGAACCAAACCATAGCGGCGTTTTTGATTTTTTGATGAACGGTCAACAAGAAAATAGTCTCAGGCCACATCTAGAACTAGTAATAGTATTTCGGAATCGGTTGCGGGTGTTCCATCGGAAGTGATTAAATAGAAGTGAACCAAATTCGTGCATGCGACACATAAAATCGCAGCTTTTTCCTAAATTTGCCGAACGGTTAGCAAGAAAATAGCCTCAGATCACATTAATATTTGGCTTTTTAGGTAACCCGTTGAGGAGAACAGTTGACAAGAACATAGTCTCAGTCCATATGTGAGACAACCGGAATCGGTTCCAGGTGTCCCGCCGTAAGTCGTCAAACGTAAAATTGAACAAAACTCATGTAAGCTGCACATCAAATACCGGAATTATAAAAGTGAACAAAATAAATGTCAAAGCGATAAATCAAATCGTGACTTTTTTGATAGCATGTAAACGTTGGGTAAGATTATAAGTGAAGAAATGTTCAAAATCTTCATATATGCAAGACACCATTTCAGATTCCTGCGGTGTAAATATATAGTAGGATGGAACAACGTGGAAAAAATATAATTTGATCGCATCAACACCGAATAAAGTTTTTTCAATCTTCAATCTCCTTTTGCCTCTAAAATTACTGCTCACAATTTGGGTGCGGCTGGTTGAGCCCTCACTCTTCACATTGCGATTGAAATGTGAATGGAAAATTTCCATTTTCTGCTTTTTCCCGTAAGGAGGTCAAATTTCACATGAATCGTGTTACCAATTATACTAAAATATAGCCTAAAGTGTGCTAAAAAACTTTGTCGGGGATCACAAAGTGATCTGTGATTGTGAATAAAGTCAACCTTCTTCATGCATTTGCTGACGCTCACCCGCTGCCTTAGTGAATAGAACTGTTGCTTTTTGAAAGTTAAAATTGTGCTTTTCTATATAAAATGATTCAGGAACATTTCGGCTAACGTCGATGGAAAGATCATGAGTACAGTTTCGACGAGAAAGGCACTATCACCACTAGGTGGATTAATCTGGGTTTTTTTTCTGAGCAACGACCTGAAGTGAAGCTAGTTCTACTTCGTTAACCGTTATGTGTCCGGCAAACTTTTTGCGTTTTCCTACACCCGGCGCTGGGTACCCGGGTACCCTGTCGGCCACATAAGAGTTGAGAGCAGTGTACCTGAAGATATTCACCATGGTGGCTCCAAAGAGGATCAGGACATCATCCAGGATCACAGTTGCGAATGTTCTCTATATATCTATAATTATATTTTTTGTAAATAGATAGCTCGAGATTTGTCACAAAAAAGTTTGTTATTATTCTTGGTGTTTCCTAAAATTCCGTAGAAGTACTTAAATTTTCCCATTTTAAAAATATGCTGCTCAATGAGAACATAACCTATTTTATCGATTGGCTTGAGTTTTATTTTTAACCTGTTTGCTATTTTGCCGGCAGCTATACGGGCTATCTTCTAGTACATCATTTGAGAAACCGTATCAGAGCACCCCCAACTGTGATACTGGATGTTGTCCTGGATCCTCTTTGGAGCCACCATGGTGAAAATCTTAATGAAGTAGAACTAACTTTACTACAGGTCCGTCCGTCCGCTTTTTCATGAAATACTCTTGAATGGCAGATGTCCAATATAAAGTAAACGAGTTTTGGTCCACCAACTTAAAAGTGTTGTTAGTGGAACAGCTTGAGTCAACTAATAAACTTTTTTGTCAATAGGCTACACTTCTGTTTCTACCTAATTTGAAATTTGTCCTATCTATGCCGTTGAACGTGGTCTGGTCGCTACTCTGGGTGGGATTTATAATGAACTCTCTGGAGGTTTTTTTTTGCAAAATTTCTCAACGAATATCAGTCAAAATTTCTTGGAGGCTCAGTAAACAACAAAACAACAAACAGTAACAATATTCTGGTCTTTGATGACAGTTTTGTTGTACAAAAAGTTTTCAAAATCAACTAACAGATAGCTATTTTTAAGAATTATTCAGTTGTTTTGAACTTTCTCATTAATCTATTTTCTGACTCGCGTTATGGGGGTTAAGATGTTTCACACTCCCAGTGCAATAATGGTATGAACACCTACTATTTAGGAGGAAATAAGCATTGTGACAATGCTGCTCCCACATATATTGGCGCTGATGAGGGTGGCGAATGGTTCAGATATTTGTGGCTCACCGTTCTCTAACCTGATTTGTGGTGCATCGCATACTGTTTTGGATGCATCGTCGACATCTTTTCGGTCCGCTGGAGCTGATATGCTAGGTAGGTAGGGGAAGATGGTTCAAAGTGCATCATTTGTAAAAAGAAATTAATAATGCTGGAACTAATCTGATAAAAAAAATGATTGAATTCTTTAAAGGGAATATAGTGTTTACATTATTTTACTAAAATAATGTATACAATGATACTGAAAAGTGGAAATTTGTGCGATTTTTCTACATATTACTGTCAAAACTTGAGAAATTTTTGACATAAAATAACTGTTCGCTCAACTTCAAATAGATAATAAACTTTTATGACTTTTTGTATGTATTTATGTGATTTTGAAATTGTAATCATGTTTAAATCTAACTTTTATTATAGATGACACACTTGTCCCGACCTTCCCCCAACCGGGCAAGCAAGCATTCCCCGGAATGAGCCATCCATTCCGATTCCAGCGAACCGAAATTTCACGTATCAGTTCGGTCACCCACTTCTCGACTTTATCCCATGTGCTATGCTTAGCTTGCCATGCCCGCCGCCGATGCCAAGTGCCATGGTTACGATTTGGTCTGCCAAATCTCAGCGGTCGAGCAGTCGAGAGTAGGTACATAGTGGTTCCGACCGGTACCGGAAGAGGTTTGCTCAGCAGAGACACGGGACACAAGCGATGCGGATATTTTATATTTTATAATGCATCGGTATCGTTTTTGTGTGTGCACTGCACGGGGTACAAGCGAAGGTATATATATTTATACGCTTCCAGCGGGATGAGCTTTCCCGTTGTAAGGTGGAAGCTCCGAACCATGACGAACGATCTGGACGTGGTCGGTGGTGAGAAGGGTGCATGGACGGGGGCTCCACCATAAACATAATGTGTAATAACAAATCGAAAATACATTCACTTTCGTGACTTTCTTTCCCCGGCTTGTGGTGGAAGGATCGAAGTAGGCAGCGCATGTAGCCGGAGAAGAACCCGTCCGTCGGCGTCATCGTAGCAGGCGGTGCACGTTCCCATTGCAAACGAAGGGTTCACAGATTTGTCTGCCCCGCGCCCTCGCTATACCGCGCGCATATGTGTGAGTGATGGTGAAAAACTGGAAGGATCTGGCAAATTTGCTTTATTTGCAATTTTATTCGAAAATTTATGGGAGCTTCTTTTTATCCCAGTTGGTGCTCCCGCTGCTGGCTGCTATGCCGGTAAACTAACATTTTTGTCGAACGCTGATGATGTGGCCTTCCATTTCGGGTATTTGCTGTTGGATGCAGTTTCCGCTACAGTTTTTTTTTCTCTTCTTCAGGTCGTTTTTCGGCTCGTTTTGAATTACGTGATTCGAAGTTCGTTAGGTTGTGGACTCACGTTTCCGGTTGGATTGTGATGGTTTTGTTTTGTACTTTCTTGGTTGAGCGCACGTGATTTGCCAATGAAAATGGGTTGGCTGATGGCATCGCCATATTTGGATTTTTTTTTCATATTTATGTTTCTTAACTAATCATAGAGATGACCCAAGTAACCACAAGCATTATATCATTGCACGAATTAGACTGCATATCAACCTTTGCAATGCGAAATGCAGTAATTCCACACTTATCATGCAATAATCCTTTAGATTGGCATTATCAATGTTTTGATGCATTACATTTTTTCTTTGTATTAGGGTGCATTAAAAGGTGATATATGATAATTCAATAATTCAACACTGCAGAAACTGTATAAATGCAATGTACAAACTAGCAAAGGTTGCTCTAACAATACAATTATAAAAGCTTGACTCTAATGGTAAACAAATGAAATCAAGAAGAGCTAACAACTTCACGGTCAACTATAGCGGTCTTCAACACTTCTGGTTCGATTCCCGACCAACTTAATCCTCATTTGAACCACCGATCGACGAATTTCTTCAGCAAAATCATTTTAGAGATGACCTTTTCTCTTTTCTGATGATCACATGCCAATAATGATGGAAACCGCAATTAGCATAATGTTATGAGCAGTGTATGAAGGGTGTTTTAATTTTAATTTTAATTTGTTAAATATCTTCTAGAATGCATTATGTATTTATCAGTGATTACATATGCCATAGTCGTTTTGCCCTCTACTGCAATGGTTGAGGCAGAAGAACAGTTTTCTTTTAGTTATTGAAATATCTCTTGTTACCACTGTAGCAGAAACGGTCTACGGCACCAGCGCGTATGGAACTCATCTAGCGGTCTTCAACACTTCTGGTTCGACTCCCGATTCGGCAACAAAAAAATGGTAAAAACATTCATGTGGGGGGCATTAGTACCGTCGATGACGAAACGGTGCTAAAAATAGATTTTTGTTTTGGTTTTTCGTGTTGCACGTATTAAACTGTGCTAATGCAAATGTACAGCACATGCATTTATGTCACTTTAGCAATGGCTGTCAACGTGCTGCAATATGTGGCACTAATTTAATTTTAGTGGGGCCCTTTTCGACTTTAATATTGCTTCAATGATGTGTTTAAAGTAGTGCAGCATTATTTACACAATTTTAAATATGAATATATGGCCAAATTGATGCACTTATATACAGCTTCGTGGTTACTTGGGGATAATATTACATCATTGATAATATTACTCTCATTTCGTACCATTTATACTAGAATGCATTTTTTTTTGTATTTCTTTGTATTCGTGAATTTTAACAAAAGCTAATTCTTCACACAACCCTAGAATGCTTGATAGTGGTTAAAAATTGTTCCAGAAAATTTTACCCAAACGTAGTTGCCTTATTTGTTGAGTCTAACCTCAAATAACAGTTATAGGTCAACAAGTTTAGACATAAAATCAAAAGGAAAGGATGTAAAGTAACGCTGATCGAAACGAATGATAATGATCTAATTAGTATGTCTTTGAAGCAACCACATCAGAACACTCCTCACTCGTGATCCTGGATGATGTCTTGGATCCTCTTTGGAGCCACCATGGTGAATCTCTTCAAGTGCACTGCTCTTACCGAAGTCCGGTAGAACTAGCTTCACCGCAGGTCTTATGAATGCCTCTGATGCTTCGTGTACTGATACTTGAGGCACTTGCCCGCCTCTCCTAGGAATAATATTTTCAAGGGGTACACGGAATACGCATTGCTCCTCTTCCCATAAACACCAGGTTCCCCTACCTTGAGATCTTGCACATCCACAAACCATTTGGTGGTCAGGCGTAAGTGAGTCTTGGTCCGCCGAATTGAGAGGGATGTAAACGGAAGGCCTTGAATCAATGCTAAACTAGGCTTCCAGCAGTATTGTATCCAGGGTTTCATCGACCAGTGTTAAAGAAGTGTTCTGGGATCGTCTATCGCACTGCCGATAGTGTTTGTAGATGAACGATTTTCGAGTCAGATCACATCGGAAGTTCATGATTGTTTGTTAAAAACAGGTAGAAGGTATTGACCTTCGACAACTGCAGCTCTTAACTCTAGTAGTGGGTTGGAATGTCGTCAGTAGTACCGCGGAATTCTCAATGGCGTTGTTTCATGATTTTAATCAGGCGGGACATCTCCGGAAATTGGCTAAAGGAGCTAAGTAATATGAGCAGTCAGTTGATGAGGTCATTTCCGGTGCTTGAATTTGAAGGAAACAGATACATATTTGGGCGAACTTTCTCTGCAATCCCACAAGTCGTTAAACTGTTTTTTTGTAGAAAATTCTGGATTAGCTGGATACCATCAAAGTCCAGTCTCGAATCCGTCATCAATCCATTGTGTTGTCTGCTCGAATAGCTACCAAGCTCGTTTATCTTCCTCCGAATCCGGGTTTTTACTATAGAAGAGGAGTTCACAACTGCTCGTTTAGCAAGGGATCGGTGTTTGCCACTTACACCGTGTGTAAATGGACGATTGCTGTCGTGTCTTCACCATTTTGACCAGTGCACCCTTAGACACTAGACTAGTCCACCCTGCATGACCATTGACAACAATGGAATCATTCAATCTGCCCTCGTGAAGTTTCAGTAGTACTCCTAGATGACGGTTTACCCAAATTACTTTCTTAAATCGACTTTATTCTAAATGGTTCTTAGAACCATCATAAAACCATAATACAATTGTTTTGTTTTGTAACAGTCGTAAAAAAACTCACCATTAGAAGGCTTTTTAGGGTTCCAAGTCATCATTGTTGAGCTGCTGGCTACGCAGGAATAGTCAGTTGAATTTCTCAGAACCAGATTTCCCTGACAATCCCAAGTTCAGTTCTCTCGTTCCACCAAACGTTACCCGTCTTCTAAAGCGTTAAAGCATTGATAGGACCATCTACTTCCAGTTGGTTGATGACGTTATCGTCGAGCAATGTGAGCAATTATCGTCGATAGAGTCAAAATCAAAATGCTTCTTCCTTCGCATGACAAGAAATATATGGACGCATGAGTAAATGGATAGTTTAGATGGCGTATCGACGTAGCAGTGCTGCAAAAAACCATCTATTTTAGCTGACTATCGTTGTTACCGTTTATGTTCATGCATGTCCTGCACAGGCCATCCCAGATACCCAGAAATGAAGTCCTGTTTGATGTTATTTGGGTCCTATATCAGCCCAAAGAAGTTTTCGTATGCTTGTTTAGGTTTGCCTGAAGTGGTCATCAAAAGTTCCCATGAATGCTTACAAGAGAGCTACTTATTTACTTATGATTATGAATTAGCGGAGTCTACAAAATATCCAGCGATTTTCGCTGTCAAATTAACGGTCAATGACAAGCAATGAACCTGCCGGGGCCCGTGGCGTAGTGGCTACACGTTTGCTTCATGAGCAGATGGTCATGGGTTCGATCCCAGCCCCGGTGCTTTCGTCAGTTGCTCTTTCCCCCTGAGAGCAGCTGACACTGACCTTCTTCTGAGCCCTTGGCTCAAATGAACCCGGATACTTGGACATCGGCGAACGGCAACCCATAATGGACCCCCAGTCGGACTGGAAATAGGAACAACCAACAGCCACACATCAACATCCTCGAGCTCATCATTCTACCATGATAAGGTAGAAAGTGAAAGCAGCGCAACGGCCACCAGTTCGATGTAGTACAATTAGAAATAGATTACATTTAGGCGCTGTACAAAGTGTATGTACAGCTTCCAATTAGAATCGTTCACGCAGTGCCCTAGTGGACAATAGAGCTATAAATTAGGTTAAGTGATTGAAGAATAAAAAAAGCAATGAACCTTTCCAAGATCAATTGAAATTGTTTCATTTTTTGGAATGTTACAGATAAGTCAAAGTGTATTGGTGCACAAGAAAGTGAAAAACGCATGTGGGGTGAAAAAACATGCTGATCGAAACAAATAATAATAACCTTTTATGAATATGTCTGTTGAACAACCGAATTAGAACAACTCCCTATTCCTTATCTTGATTAAAGTCCTGGATCCTCTCTGGAGCCACCATGATGACCATCTTCAGTTTAGCCCTTTTCTTCCCACGACTTCGAACGGCTATTTATATGCCAACAAAGCGTTTCCGAAAAAAAGTGCTTGAACAAAAGTTATTGCAAATCGGTCAAAATTTTCGAAATCAACGAAAAAAATTTTAGTTGCAAATCAATAGTATTTTGATTGTTTATCAATAGTTCCACTATTGAAACAAGTAGTTGGGAGTTAGGTTTACCTAATGGAATAACAATCATATTCTAAAAACTATTGCATCATATTCATCTGATTCCGTTTATCTCGAGTTCGTCGAAAATCGATAGTGCTCTAGAGCAACCATGGGAAGTAGAGGGTTAACTGTTCTTTATAAAGCCCGGTAGAGCTAGCTTCACTCCAGGTTGTCTGGATACTTCTACGTCTGGATACGTACTCGTCCGTATTTTTCAGAAAAATAGAAAAATCAGTCCTATCTAGATATCTTGATTAAAGTACTGGATCCTCTCTGGAGCCACCATGATGACCGTCTTAAGTTTAACTGTTCTTTACAAAGCCCGGTAGAGCTAGCTTCCCTCCAGGTCATCTGGATACTTCTAAGGCATATACGTACTCGTCCGTGTTTTTCAGAAAAATAGAGAAAATTGATCAATCGTAGCCTTGAAAAAGATAGTGATAAAGTAAGTAATTTCAAAATTGTACACTAGGTTTGTCAAATTTTATCAATATAAATATGTTCAGACTTTGAATGAGTTCTAGGAACCTGGTAGCAATATCTAAATCAGCCTCTAAAGAAGCTCTGAATTCTCACGAAAAGATTTACAGAAACGCCAGAAGGTATCTCTGCTTGAATTTAAAGGGAAAATTCTGGAGGATTGCTTGGAGTTGAGCTTGAAGAAAATCCTCAAACTTTGGAGAAACTTCTGTAGGAAGGTCTTGGAGCCTCTGGAAAAAAATGAATGGAACAATCTTAGTAGGAATCCTTGCGTAAATTTCTGAAGTAAATCCCAATTTTAAGACCAATTTGTAAAAGAACTTCTGGATGTGTTTCTGAACGAATTCCTTGATAAATTTTTGGTATGAATCCTGTAATTCCTAGAGAAAACTATGGAGGAATTCCTTGACTGCATCTTCGAAAGAAATTTTGTGTGAATTCCAGCAACAATATCCAAATGGGATCCTGCAATAATTCCTGAATGTATGACGCAACTCATAGAATGAAACTCTGGAGCAATTCCAATTGATTTTCTTTCGGAAGAATATCTGAAGGAATTCTCCGAGGGATACAGAAAAACCTGGTGGAATCTGCGAAAGAAATCCATAGAAAAAATCCTCGAGGATATCTGGAGCAATTTCAGGATTCCTTATGCGATATCTTCTGACGGAGTCTTACAGAAGGAACTGAAAGAGAAGGTCTTGTTCCCTGATGGCGGAACATCTCCTCATCGCGGATGGAACTGAGTTCAGCGAGCATCGGTGCCAGCTGATCAAGTCCTTTTTGGTGTTTGAAATTGATGGAAACGGATACCACTGCAGCTGTAGCATCCCAAATTTACCGAACATTTTGCTTTTTGTGATGCTGAAGAACTCCCTACGGTACGGACCATAATTGGCTGTGATCAAGTGAGTTCAGCCCAGTTCCCAGTTTGATATTGTTAAGCTACTGACTAGGCAAATCTCATTTTTTCTTCAATAACCAACACGCAGTATTTGTTATTTTGAACTTGATTGAAGCCCCAGATCCTCTTTGGAGCCACCATGTTGAACATCTTCAGGTTCACTGCTGTTCACAAAGTTCGGCATGGCCAGCTCCACCCCAGGACGTCTGGATAGCTCTGATGCAGCGGCGCGCACTAGGGCTTGACCTACTCATCTGTGTTTCTCAGAAATAACCTTTTCTAGTGGTCAATGGACTACGTACTGTTCCCCCAATCATCAACATTAGAACTCGAAGAAAAAAAAAATCAATCGTTGCCAGGAAAAAGACTACCACTCATAGTCGTAACGTAGGGCATGGTAATGCAAGTCATTAAAAAATTGTAGGATTCGAGCGTCAAGATTTATAAACTAAATTACTTTCCGAATCTGCATAAACTGCTAGAGTTATTCCTGGAGGAACCTCGGGATCAATTTCTGAAAGAACCTTTGAAGAAGCCCAGAATTTTTGCGAAAAAACTTAAATGAAATCCCAGAAGGTATCCCTGCTTGAATTCCGCGAAGAAACTCTGGAGGAATTATTGGAGTTGAGCGAGACGGAAATCCTGAAGGAAACTTTCGAAAAACTTCTGGAGGAAGCCTTTGGGATACTTCTGGAAAAATCAATGGAGCAATCTTTGTAGGAATCCTTGGGTGAATTTCTTGAGTGAAACTTAAAAGATACTCTAATGGAATTTTTAGGCTTTTTAAGAAATTCATGGATGATTTACCTAAAAAAACCTCTGGAGTAAATTCTGTTATTCCAAGGGAAATCTATGCATGAATTGATTGAAAAGTCTTCGTTAGAAATTCTGTGTGAATTCCTGAAGGAATTCCAGCAGCAATATACAAACGCGTTCCTGGAATAATTTTAGCGAGAATCTCTGACGCAACTCCTACAAGGAAATTCACGAGCCATTCCAGGTAAAGTTTTCGAAAGAATATCTGAAGGATACCTGAAAAAACTTTCGAAAGAATCTGTGAACTAATTCCTGGAAGAGTTCCTAGAGCATGTCTTTAATGGAAACTCTACAGGAATTCATCGAGAAACTCCTGAATGAAACGCGGTGGTAGTCTGGACAAAAATACGAATGAGTTCCTAAAAGAACTTGTGAAGTAGTTGCTGAAAGCTTCTCTAAAGGAGCTCTTGCAGAACTACTTGTTGGATCTGCAGACGAATTTCCCAAAAGATATTTTAGGAGCCGTTCATTAAGTACGACAAGCGTAGAGGAGGAGGGGAGGGGTGTGAAAGTGTGACCAGCAATGTATTAAGTATAGGAAAATCCCGAACGAAGGGGGAGAGAGGGGGGAGGTTGAAAATTCTCAATTTTAGCGTGACGTACTTAATGAATGCTGGAATATCTGGACATATTCCGGAGAGAATTTGGAATCAATTTTTAAAAGAAACTACCAAAGAATGTACAAAAAAAAATGTTCGGAAGTTGTGATGGAACTCTTGAAATTCCGGAAGAGTTCTATTAACTTCTGATAGCTTCTCTGGAGGAACTCCTAGACTTTGTGATGGAATCTCTGGAGGTTTTCCGTGAAGAATTCCAGGAAGAATATCGGGAAAAATACCTGGAAGATGCTCTGGAAAAAGTTCTGAAACAACTTATGAAATAATTCCTAGTCTAACTCTAGTAATCTATGAGAAAATAATCATAAAGGAATTCCGAACAAAATCTTTGGAATAATGCATAAAAGAATTGCATTCCAGTGATTCCTCCAGGTATTTCTCTAGAGATACCTCATGAAATTCCTATAGAAATTCCACTAGCGATTCCTCGAGGAATTTCTCCAGAAATTCTTTAAAGCATTCCTCCAGGGATTCTATCTGAAAGTTTTCCAGCGATTCTTTAAGAAAATCTTCCAGAAATTCTTCCTGGAGTTCCTCTGAAGATTTCTCAAGGAATTTCTCTAGATATTCCTGAAGGAATTCGCACAGGCATGTCTCCAGGTATTATCCAGAGATTTCTCCAGGAATTGAACACTGTAATGAAAGGGTGGCCTTTTCTTATCAAAAATGAAACCATAGATAAATTTGTTCGGGCAATTCAAACACAAACTGTGTATTCCTCAGGTAAAAAACATGTTCTGATAGAAAATCTGTTCTATTATACATACACGACGTTCTATTATATACACAACTGACTTTGCATACCCTTTGTAGTCGATGAAATATTAGAATGATCGGCATGATTTTTTGCACGATTCAATTCGACTTCAGAGTGGCTATGTTTAGATGTATAGAAATTTGCGAAAATCAAATACATAATTTATTCTAAAAAAACTGTTACATTACTAAAATATGCATGAGATGCGAATTTCAAAAACAACACAATAAAATTATATTAACTGGGGTAAATATTTGTAAAAGAAAAACTACACCAACACATTTTAATTGGGCAATACAAGGTTTGCCGGGTCAGCTAGTAATAAATAAAAAAAAGAATTTATTGAAATACTCTTCGAAAGATATCTCAGTAACCAAATATCCAATCGAAATAAAATTTCAGGGCCTTTTACAAGGATATTGTAGCTTTCATTTGATGCTAAGAGAACCCAAATAGGTTGACAGACGGCTGAGATATTTATTATGATGCACTTGGTCAAAAATCTCAAAAAGTTTAGTTGTATTAATCCTAAGTACTCTTTGAAAGATATCGCTGTAACCAAATATCCAATCGAAATAAAATTTCTGGACGATTTACTAGGATGTTGTAGCTTTCATTTGGTGTCAAGAGAACCCAAATCGGATAACAGACGGCTGAGATATTTAATATGATACATTTTGTTAAAAATCTCAAAAAGTTTAGTTGTATAACTCCTAAGTACTCTTCGAAAGATATCTCAATAACCAAATGTCCAATCGAAATAAAATTTCAGAGCATTCTACTAGGATGTTGAAGCTTTTATTTGGTGCTAAGAGAACCAAAATCGGTTGACAGACGGATAAGATATTTATCAATGTGCTATATGTCAAAAATCTCTCAATAAGCTAACCTATATTACTTCAAAGTACTCTTCGAAAGATATCTCGGTATCCAAATGTCTGATCGTAATTAAATTCAATAGGGTTCTACTAGGATGTTGTAGCTTTCATTTGCAACTAAGAGAATTCAAATCGGATATCAGACGGCTGAGAAACGTGCGTGACTTTTTTTTTGTAACATACACACACACATACACACACACTCAGACATTTGCTCAGTTGGTCGAGCTGAGTTGATTGGTATATGAGACTCGGCCCTGCGGGACTCGGATCGAAAGTCGGTTTTTCGAGCGGTATTTATACCCTTCTTATGGGTGTAAGAAGGGTAAAAAACATATAAATCATACAAACATAAACGTAAAACATAATAACTAACTTGACTTTCTTGGGCAATGAGTATTTTTGTGTCTGTCTCACGATATACACATGCAAAATTGGCAGAGGAAGCTCTCAGTTGCTAACTGTGGATGTGCTCATAGAATACTAGCTGAGAAGCAGGCTTTGAGAAGTTAAGCCAAGAAAAAGAAAATACTCAACTAAAATCTGTCCCAAAAATAAAAAAAAACTAGTCAATCCACCTAAAAAAAGAAAAAAAAAATAAACTAGATGATTAAAATTTGAATTTGCACAAAGTGGTCAAAAAATGTAGCATAGTAGAAAAGAAAAAAACCTCACAGATAAAATATTTAATTTCCAAACACAATAAAAATTGCTGTATCGATGATAAAAGATATTTCTCGATTGGTAAGAGTAATTTTTACTGGAATATTTGATCAAGAACCACCATTACGGGCCTTCTCAATACAAAATGTTTTGTTTCAAATTTCTCAACAACACCAGTAGCAACAAACGATAAGCAAACGAATGTCTTAATTACTGCTTACTGCATTCATTTTTATGGTATGACAAGCTTTGCCATCTGAAGGATCGAATGAGCTAAAAAAATAAGTTTGTTTAGATTAAACGCGTTCAGGAAAGCTAAGAAACTGTGCGGTAGTTCTTATGTTCCGTAGAAAACCTTAAAAAATAAGAAACTTGATCTCCGAAAAAATGTCGTGGGAATGCCTTTATCGATTTTTCCCAAATTTTGATCAAGGCATTACTTAGACAACTTGTTGAGAAAGCGAATGTGATAAAAATTTAGATAATTTTTGGTATTTAGTGTTAAATAATGTTGAAATCATTAAAAAACACCTTTGTGCAAATGAAAATTTGAAAAATTAAGTTTTTTGTTAGAGAACTCGACTGTTCTTTAAACTATCAAGACAAATGAAAGGAAATTTAAAAATATGGAGCACAATATGCTATACTCTGAAACAAGTTGGTAAAAAACATTAGAACAGTTCATATAATTGATTAAACAAAGTGTATTTATAATTTCTGAAACAGTCTATACTGATGACTGATCGGAGATGAGACGAGGAGTAAGCATGACTGCGCTGTAAACAGGGGGTGACGAAGGGCCAGTATCAGCAACCCAGCATCCAATTCAACATGGCGTCCAATGTTTTTGTTTTGATTGCTTATTTCATGGAAAAAAAATGCACTTGAAACATAGACACTGCTTTGCTGCGACACATAATATCGTGCAAAGTGATAAAGAAAGAGAATCAATCATAAAAAATCAACAATTTCGTTTGAAATGTGTAAATTTCGAAATAAGCACTAGCAACACACCAGCCGCACACCCGAAAATCTGGAGCAAGTTAGGGTAAACCGACCAGAAAGTGGGTATTAAAACGCGCCGTACCAAAAACGATGTTGGTGAGAGCGGCGATGTACCGCGTTTGACAGCTGTGTCACCCCACTGGCTGTAAAGCCGTTCCCATGGTGATGGCAACGCCATCTAAGAAGGTTTTCTCATGAGATTGTGCGGATTATTGTTATTGCAACAAGTTGAACTAATTGAGTTGTATAGTGAATAAAATATTGCTATTTTCTTTAGCCTAATCGATAGAGCTCATTTTTCTGAGTATAACGTGATTTGGATTCCAATAGCTTTGTTTTGATGGTTAAAATAACAAAACAATTTTAATTTTCGTGGATAGAATGACAGTTCAATCGATAAAATGACAGTTCGACCCGAACAAAAAAAAAAATTCCATACAAACTTTAAATGCATTTTAAAAATAGTTCCCGCACTCCAAAAATTATGAAATTTTGGATTTCGGATAATTTTTGGGTGGAGAATCCGATTATAAAAAAATCCGGATACTTCTAAAGAACCCAATTATTTGCCAGTTTCAAAGACTATCTTTGAAACATGAAGTATTATTGCAATTCATATACATTAGCGTATCTAGGATTTTTTCCTAGGGGGTGCCAGTTTCAGTGGCTTTCGGGTTGTTTTGTTTTTTTTTGTAAAAGGTGTTACCGATCCACCCTCAATTTCTTTGCATAATGATATACTGTATAAAGCTGAAATTTAAAGCCAACATTGCAGTAAGCAGTAAAAATTTCAGCTTCGTTAATTTCGAATACACAAGAATTTTGTGATTTTGGCAAAACATTCTTTTGGTTTCCGGTAATTGTTTTGCAATATATTTCATTTAAGATTTCTTCTGTGAATCTCTCAGTAATTCCTTTGGATTTGGCAAATTTCTTCGGTAATATCTTTGGTTCTCTTTCGGCAATTTATTTAAGAATTTATTTGATACTTAACACCTTCACGCATCCTCTGAAAATTTCATCGTCAGTTCCATTAGAAGTTCTTTTATACATCGTTTCCATAATTTTAATGAAAATTCTTTAGACAATTTCTTCTACATTTCTTCAGTAATTGTGAAAGGAATTCCTGCAGCAGATGGTTTCGGAATATCTCGGAAAATACGTCCGATGTTGCTTGCATTGAAGATTTATTTGGGAATTTCATCAGCAATTCCTATTGCAAATATTGGAAACTTCGATTATTACTTTGGGTATTTATACGGTAATTTCTTTGGAAATTGATCCGGCAAATTTCTTAAAGATTTCCTTCGGGAACTTATTTGAAAAAAAAAATCTTTGGCGGTTCTTTAAAATTCTTGCACGACGATTCTACGGCAATTACTTTTGGAATTCTGTCTTATTTTTTTTAGAAATTCCTCTGATGATTTCGGAAAATTCTTTAAAAAGCCCTAATATTTTCTTCACGTGTTTCTCTGGTAATTCTTATATGAATTCTTTTCAAAGTAGTAAGTTCTAAGTTAATTTTGATGGATTTTTTCCGGTAATTTCTTTGGGATTTTTCAGGAAGTTTTTCGTGAATTTTATATGGTTTTCTTTGAGCAAATCCAGTTGAGAATTTACGAATTTCCAATTCAGCTATTTTTGGAAGCAAATAATATAAATACAATAAAATCATTAAGGAATAAAAATATGATCACGATAAAATTCGAGCACTTGACACTGTAGAAGTCTGTAAGTCACAGACGAAATAGGCCTATCTGTCCGAAGATAAGCACAGTAGTAGAATTAAAAGGAATTTGCTCGTCCTTTCTAGTTTTTCTTTAAAAGAGTTATTCATTTTTTATTTTCTTTTGCAAAAGTGAAGTATTAGTGAAGTGTTTTTTAAATTAAACTAGAGTCTGAAGTAACAAGTTCTACTAAAAGCTCTAAAGTAATAGTAAAGTGACGATAAAATTGCCTGAAAAAAATTGCAAAACAACTGAACAAAAAATTGCTAAAAAAAATTAGGAATAGCCATTTAAATTATCGAAAAAAAATCCAAAAAATTGCAGATTAAATTCCAATGAAACTACCGTAGAGATTTTCACAAACAAAACAACCATGCTGAACGAACGCTCAAAGTTATGGCCATACTGCGGTCTGGCGAGTACAAAGTCGTTCGAATCCCATCAGGACGCGATTTTTTTTTTCACAAATTCATTTCTCAATTTACTAGTTTCTCCCTCACATTCCTATAGGATTTCACTGGAGATTTCTCTAGTAGCACCTCCTGGGATTTCTCTGGAAATTTCAACTATTTCCGAAATTTGTTTAGAGATTTCTCTAGAGATTTCTTTTGGGATTTCTTCAGCTGGAATTCCTTGAGGAAGGCCAAGAGGTGTTTCAAGAGCAGAGGTGGTTACGCTTGCCATTTAACCGTTAACACAGTTCGGACGAACATTTGCCTCTATTTCCGCAAAGGTCACATAAAAGTTCACTATCAATGTTCTCCAATCTGCAAGTGATGTGTACCTTTCTATTGATGTGAAAAAAAACCAATTTGAACTTTTAGTTTTCGAGTTATTAAGAGCCGAACGCAATTTAACGGTTGACGGTTAATGACAACTATCCGTTAACCGTTAAATTGCGTTTGCCACTCAATAACTCGAGAACTTCAAGTTCAAATTAATCTTTTTTCACCTCAGTAAAAAGATATACCTCACTTGCAGATTGGAGAACATTTAAAGTGAACTTTCCGGTGACCTTGGCGAAAATTGAGGCAAATGCTCGTCCGAAATGCGTTAACGGTTAACGGCAAGCGTGCCCACCACAGTCCAGGAGTAATACCATGATTAATTTCTAGAGTGATCCATGAATAAAAACTCAAGAGGACTACCTGGATGAGTGTTTAGAAAAATCCCAGAAGAATTAAAGACATTTCTGAAAGTATCCGAGGAAAACTGCCTAGAAGAATCCCAGCAAGAATGCCAGGAGAAATCCCTAGAGGGATTGCTGCAAGTATCACAGTAAAAATTTCTGGAGGAAGCCTAGGATGCATTCCTGAAACATTAGAAGCAGCAGGAATTGCTTATGGAATCCCAGGAGGAATTTCTGGTTGAAAGTCAAGAGGAGTTCCTGGACAAATCTAATGAGAAATATTTGAAGAAATCCCTGGAAAAAATCCTTTAAGATTTCCAGGAGGAAATACCGAAGGTACTTCTGCAAGGCTCCTAGGGAGATTGCCCTGAATAATCCCAGCTAGTTTTTGAAGGAATCCCTGGAGCAATTCTTAGAAGAATCCCTAGAAAATTCCGGGAAGTAAGAATTTCTGGAGGATTCCTTGGAGGAATTTCTGGAAGAACCACATCAGGAATAGCTTGAGAAATTCAGCTGAAAGTCCTGGAGAAAGGCCAAGAGGAGTTCCTGGAGGAATCCCATGAGAAATTTATGAGAGAATCCTTGCATAAAATGCTTGGATAAAAATTCCTCGAGGAATTACCGGAGAACTTCCGAAAAAATCACAGGAAAAATATCAGGAGGTATTCTTAGAGGCATTCTGGGATGAATCATTGTAGAAATATCAGCAGAAATCCTAGAAGGAATTGCTTGCAGAAATTTCTTATACAGGAATTTCTAGAGAAACCCCACCAGGAATGCCTGGGGGAATCCAAAGAAAATAATCCTTGGAATATCTACAGAAGTTCCTGCAAGAATCGGTAGAGGTATTCTGGAAGAATCTATAGAGGAGGTCCCGAAGGAATCGCAGGAGGAATTTCTGACGGAATCTTAGAAAGATTTCCCGGAAGAATTCCATCCATAATGCTAGGATAAATTCGTATAGGAATCACTAGAAGAATTTCTGTACGTATCATAGTACGAATTTCTGGAGGAATCGCTGGAATAACCGCAGGAGGAGTTGTTTGAGGTATTCTTTGAGAAAGGCCAAAAGGATTGTCTGCAGGAACTCCATGAGGAATTTCTGAAGGAATCTTTGGAGAAATCCCTGGTTGAACAACCGAAGGAATTTCTGCAAGAATTCCAGGAAGCTTTCCTGAAAAAAAATACCAGCAAAGAAGCCAAGGGAAAAGAGAATCCAGGAGAATCCGTAGCATAGTTTCTGAAGTACCACACTTGGAATTTCTGGAAGAAGAATTCCGGGAGATATCATTGAAGTAATTTCTATAGAAATCCTAGAATCAGGAGGAATGCCGGGGGTATCCTAAGAGAAGTTACTCTAACAAATGCCTGGAGGAATACCTACAGTTCCCCTTGAAAGAATCGGTGGAAGTATACTGGAGCAATCTTTGAAGGAATCTCAGGAAGACTTCCCGAAAGTATTGCAGCAAGGCGAAATTTCTAGAAGTATTTCTAAAGGAGTCCTAATGGATATTGCTTGGAGAATTCCAGCTGGAATTCATGGAGGAAGGTCAATAGAAGTTTTTGGAGAAATCCCCTATGGAATTTCTGGAAGAACCTCTGGGGGAAGTCCTGGATAAATCCTTGGAGAAATCTCTGGAGTAATCACCGAAGGGATTTTCAGAAAAATCCCAGGGAGATTTTTCGGAAGAAATTCCCTAGTAGAATTCCTGAAGGTACCATAGTTAGATTTTTTGAAGGAGTTCTAAGAGAAATTGCTGGAAGAAACGCAGTAGGAGTTGCTTGAGGAATCCTAGCCACAATTGGGTTTTTAAATTTTGAAAAATGTATCGATTTTTTATTTTTTACGAAAGAGCACCTTTTTCTGAGCCACTATGATTTTTTCTGTTTATACTGTTTGACACCTTTGATCAATTTCAAAGAGATTTTTTATATCACATTTTGAAAGCTGGGCAACAGCTTGACAGCTCCGCCCAGTACAAAATGGAACGACGGGTGATTCGACAAATCGCCTCCATACAAGCTTCAATTGAATTTTTGAATAGGTCCCCGGGCTACAAAATTCATGAAAATTTGGATTTCGGCTCAGTTTGGCGTGTAGATTCAGAATATGAAGATTGTCTTGAATAATCCCACCGGGAATTCAAGAAGGAATCCCAATAGAAATTTTTAGAGGAATCCCTAGGATAATTCCGAGAAGTATCATAGTAAAAATTTCCAAAGAAATCCTAGGAGACATTACTAGCTCAATCTCTGCAGAAATTTCTAGTATGTACAGTGGCGTAGCTAGGAATTTGGGGGCCCGGTGCGGAACCAAGTTTGTGGGCCCCCATGAAAATTACAGATGTATGTACATATT
Source organism: Aedes albopictus (assembly GCF_035046485.1). Lineage (NCBI taxonomy): Eukaryota > Metazoa > Arthropoda > Insecta > Diptera > Culicidae > Aedes > Aedes albopictus. Next base: position 516,059,736 of record NC_085137.1, on the reverse strand, counting down.
TTACAATTATAAATCTATCCTTCTAACCCTCAAATGATCACGCTGTTGTATTTTGTACAAAACGTTGAAAACAATCTCGACTTTTGTACTCAGTATGATGCTGCGTGATGCTGACAGTGATGGCCACTCACTGATGGAAGGTTAAAAATTATTTTCTGTAATCATTCATGATTTTTTTCGGGGATTTCTGCAAGGATAAGTGCATCCCGGAATTCCATCATTAAGCGTAAGATTTTTTTTTTCAAAGAATTATGTTGAAGTTTTTTAACATTTTTTTAGGAATTGCACCTAGTATCCTTTAGTAATCCGTTTTCTTAAAAAAATCTTACTTGAATAATAATTTCTTTTCAAGAATCGTTCAAATGGTTAATGCAAGGGTGTCATTCAGTATTTCTCTAAGCACTCCTTCAGGAATTTTTACAGTGTTGTATCCGAGGATGTTTTCAAAAGTACTTCAGAGTACTTCAAAAGATTCTTGCAAAGGCTTCATCGAGTATTTCTCGAAACATTTGTTCGGGAAGTCCACCAAGGATTCTAACAATAGTAAATCTTATGACCTTTAAGATCAATGAAAACTTGAGAAATTCTAGAAAAAAACACTACAGATAATTCTGCAAAGATTTTTTCGGAACCAGATATTTTTCCAAGAAATTATATCGGGATTCTGGAATTCGGAAGAGAAGTCCTTCTAGAATTTCTTCAAACATTCCTCCATGGTTTCTTTCAGGAGATCCTCTAAACGTCCCTTAAATGATTTTTCCACGTAAGTCAAGCATTTCTCCATAGATTTATCCACGAGTTTATCTTGGCATTTCCTCAAGCATTCATTACTCATCTTGGCGTTCCTTTGAAGATTTCTTAAGAATTTCTTTCAAAGATTCCTTTCGAAATTCCTTCAAAAATTACTGCAGCGCTTTTTTTTTTCGAAAAAAAAATCTGTTAGGATTCTTCAAGGAGTTTCTCTAAAGTTTCATTAAGAGATTCATCCTAGAAATCCTCCAATAAACTTCCAAAGAATCCATTGGATAATAATTTTAAAAAAATCCTTCAAGGATCCCTACAGGAATTCCTCTACGAAAATTCTTAGAGAGACTTCTGTAGGGTTTTCTTCCAAAAATCCTTATAGATATCCCACGAATTCTGAAGTATTCATCCACTCTAAGAGTTTCCCCAACGATTTTTGCTAGCATACCTCCAGGAACTCTTCTAAAAATTTCTATTGCGACTTTTAATAAGACTCCTAAAAAATTCTTTCGAAAAACCTTTTGAAAAACCATTCTAAGTTTCCATCAAGCCATCTCAACAAAAAATTCTCCAGGTTTATTGATGATGTCTTCAGAAATTCCTCCGAAAAAATATTTAAAAAAAATTCTAACGATTCCTGGTACAGGGTAAACAAGCCTTAGTAATCTTACAATCCCAAATTCATCTTATTCGAAAACAAAGCGATTACGGCACCGATTGATTACGTCATTTTTGATATATTTCGTGCCACTTCTAACAAACAAGTGCATCATTCCTTTGTTTTCAGTAGGATGTAAACAGCCCAGTCAACCAGTAATCGTATAAGATGTTACATAAGATGATAAAGTGGAGGCCATATGCGTGCATGCCTCCATTTAGGCGCATGTAAAATGTACGTATATCGCCTCCACTTTAACATCTTATGCAACATCTTATACGATCACTGGTTGACTGGGAGGAGTGTATGCCTGATTTGATAAGATAAAATCAAATATTTTCTTCAGAAGTTTCTCCATGGACACCTCCTAATACTATTTTGCTACTATCTTCAAGAATTCTTTAAGAATGCCTAGAAGCACCTTTAAAGTGTCAATTTCTTGATTTTGCTTTGGCTTGGTTGCATGTGGGAAATTACACTGTTGAAATTGCTGACATCCATGTGCACAACAGAACATGTGCTCGATGAACAAATTGAGATTTGAATTTTGAAAAGAAATCCACGTACTCCGGTGAGACTCGAACTCACGACTCCCAATTCGCTAGACGGGCGCTTCTATTCCTTCAAGCTACGGAGTCACTCGACTATCTCCGTCGCCAGCAGGCCTAGAACTGAACTCGATTCCACAGTCGCACATGGTTATCTTCTTTTCACAATCCAAACCTCCTTCGGATGGGATTAGATGAACATCTAACACAGACACTGTTATGTACATGTATGTCAAAGCGGGAGAGGAAGTTATTTTTAATTGTCGAGAGCTTCGGGTACTGCCTCCCAATCACATATTGGTATGACAATTGGCTTCTTTAACGGTGTTGAGATAATTCGATATTCTGAATCTGCATGTCAAACTGAGCCGAAGTCCAAATTTTCATGAATTTTGGTGCCCGGGAACCTATTTTAAAATCAATTTAAAGTTTGTATGGGAGCGATTTGTCGAATCACCCCTCGTCGCAGTTTGTACTGGGCGGAGCTGTCAAACAGTTGGCCAGCTGTCAAAAGGTGATTTCAAAAAATCTCTTTGAAATTGATTTTAGGTACCAAAATAATGTTCTAAAAATCTAAAAAAAATCATAGTGGCTCAGAAAAAGGTGCTCTTTCGAATAAAATCAAAACATCAATACATTTTTCAAAATTTAAAAACCCAATTGGTGACTCCGTAGCTTGAAGGAATAGAAGCGCCCGTCTAGCGAATTGGAAGTCGTGAGTTCGAATCTCACCGGAGTACGTGGATTTCTTTTCAAAATTCAAATCTCAATTTGTTCATCGAGCACATGTTCTATTGTGCACATGGATGTCAGCAATTTCAACAGTGTACCTTTAAAGTGTTTGATGCAAGTTTAAGACTTCATATAGGATATCCATCTTCCAATCCAATTCTTCAGGAATCGCTTCAAGAATTCCTGCGGTATTTTTTCCAAGGATTTCTTAAATATTTCTTCAAAAAAATCTTTCAGAATTTCTTCAAAGATCTTGTTAGGAACCTCTGCGAAGGTTTTATAATTCGGATGAAGCATTCCTTGCTTAATTTATTCAATAAATTCTCCAAGAGCTCTTCAGAGGATTACGTTTGGGCTTTTTCCAGGGATCGCTTTAAGAATTCTATCAAGGTTTCATTCAAAATTTTCAAGAAATTCCTTCAAAGAGGCCTTTTGAAATTCCTCTCAAACTTCCTTCAGGAGTTTTTCCAAAGATTTTTTTATTAGTTTATCCAATAATTATTTTGCAATTTCTCCAAAGAGTAAACTGATTCAAATAAAAAATGTGAAAACAAGCATTCTCACAGAAATTGCCCCAAAAAATTCTAGTGGTATGCTTTCAAACATTTTAGCAATTTTTCTTAGGAAATTGTTTGTGAACTTTCTTAGATTTTTGGAAATTCCTTGAATTTTTTTTTTTACATTTTCTTCGGTCGTTCCATTGTAAATTCTTGGTTTTCAATTTCGCAAGAGTGAATTTCATAGAATTTCAAAAGTCACAATAGACGGAATTCCGCAAGGAATTATCAAATAGAATTTCCAGAGGAATCACCAAAGGAATTTTCCGAGGAACTACTAGAGAAATTTTCTAAAATTGCCGCCTCAATTTACAAACGAATTGACGAAGGAATTTTCAAAGTACCTGCCAAAGGAATTTCTAAAGGAATTATTGAAAGAATTACAAAAGTAATTGTAAGGTATATTAGCAAAGGGACTGCTGGTGAAACTTCGAAAGTAATGCCGTAGATATTTAAAGAAATAAAAACCTAAATCTATTTCTAATATTATAATCCAGAAATTTCCGAATGAGTTACCGAACTAAATTCGAAGGAATTGCCGAAATAGTTAAAAAAAAAGTTTCCAAGAAAACCCCATCAATATGTAATCTTATAGGAAATTTAGGATCAAATCCAATAAAAATGGCTAGAAGAATTTCCAAAGGCTTTGCCAAAAAAAAAACTCCGCCAAAATATGAAAAAAAAAACCAACGAGAAGTTGTAAATGGAATTTTCAAAGAAATTTACGTCGAAAAAAAAATCTGAAGAAGTTCGCAAAGCCATTGCTGAAGCATTGCCGGGAAATAAAAGAAGTTTCCAGAGGAATTGCCTTACAATTTCTCAATAGAATTGCCGTAGGAATTTTCAATGACACTTGTAACAGAAATGAAACTTGTATCTTGCTACCAAAGGAATTACGAACTCAATACCTGAGACAATTTTCAAATGAATTACCAAAGAATTTCTTTAAAAATAATGAAGAATGAATTCAGAAAAAAAATATTTCGGAACTCCCAAACCAATTTCCGAAGAAAATGTTCAGAGTATCTGCAGAAGGAGTTTCCAAATAAATTTCGGATTTTCAAGGTAATTACTGAAAAAGATCCAAAAGAAATTTCCGAATGAATTATTAATTATTATTCTCACAGAAATTCGTCCAAGAATTGTTATTGGAATTCTTTCAATAAATTCCTTAGGTATTCTTCCAAGGTTTTCATCTTTTGATACCATTAAAGATTTACATAGCGATAACACCAATTTAATTCTGATTTTTTCTAATGATTTCATCAAGCATTATTTTTTTTTTTTCAAATGAGGAACTCCAAGAACTTAGATATTTTTTATGATTCATCTAGGAATCACTTCAAGGACTTCTTTACAAATTCCTTCAAAATTTGCTTCGAAAGTACTTGGCAACTCTCTGAAGTAATTTCTTCAGTGACATGTATTGTGATATCTTTCCAGATATCAACTGCTCGAGTCTACTGTTGAATAAAAACTGTCTTTATTTCATTCTTACAAGTTTACAAATCACTTAATTCTACATACATGGATTTGTTCTCTACACAATGCTTATCCTAGTGGGAGGTGCTTGGAGTTACTTTTCATTTAGGCAAACCAATCAGGGATCAATAAGAGGTTTGCAACAAGGATGGAATAATGAAGAAGGAAGAGAGAGAGAGAGTAACAGCGAATAAGGCATCAACGCTTGGTGCGTGATGCACTTGGCAGCAGTCTAAGTCATTTATATGTATGCAAGTATTATTGCCTGGGAACGGAGTGCTATGCTGAAGGAGTCGAGTTACGGTTCATGTGGGTTTTGCATTTGAAGTGATTTCTGAAGTGCCAATGACATGGGTCATTGCTATGTGACATTTGAGAATACATGAGAACGACGTGGGTCGTCGTTCTATGTTATTTGAGTATGAGTATAGGCTATAAATTATTTTAGGGTGCTGATTGTCGTTTTGTAACCAAGCAACAATTAGCTGATTATATGAAAGTTGTACGTTTTTGTCAAGTCGGTTACTGTGACTGTGGGAAAGTTACAATCACAGAACATGTGGTGAAGAAGTCAGGTGATTTATGATATGATGTAACTAAATACTCTACATCTTCCCCCTTTTGGAGAATGATGTAATAAAAATGGAATCATTCGTTATGACCTATCCTCCAAGTACCTCATCTAGAATGTTAATTATGTTTTCTCCCAACCGAATTGCACACTTTTTTTTTTTTTTTTTGTTTTTTTTTTCATTTTTATGGATTTTTAGGTTCGGTTAATAGTTGAACTCTATTGCTTCACTGGAATTCTTGCTTTAAGTATTTGTATAAGTAATTGTAGTGTGTGTTTTCTTTAATTGCTAACGTTTATTTAGATTTTTATTGTTCTATTTTTATGGACTATTGTTTCTTTATGAGTGCTGTTATGTTTTACTGTACAATTTGGATCTGCTATTTTGGTTACTGTGAATGGTCCTATGTAAAACGGGTCAAGTTTTTTCCGATTTTCGTTTGTCAGATATACTAAATCTCCTATGTTTAAATCGATTTTATTGATGTTTTGATTGCATACGTTTTTACGTTTTTCTTTTTGGAAAATTAATTTGTTTCTAGCATTTGAGTTTGATGTTTGTAATTTATAGCGTAATTCTTGATAATATTGATCTGGATTATAAACTGGATTAATCATTGATAGGTTATCTTGCAAGTCATGCGGTAGTGTAGCTTTTCGGCCAAATACAAGTTCGTATGGTGTATAGCCATGTTCAACATTTGGTGTGGTATTGTAAGAGAAGGCAAAAAATGTTGTCCAATCATCCCAGTCCGAATTGTGAGTATTGGTGAAGGATCTCAGATACTCATTGAGACATCTGTGGTTCCTTTCCAAAGCTCCGATTGTCTGTGGATGATAGGCTGTTGCAAATGTTTGCTTTATTTCTAATAATTTACAAATCTGTTCAAAAACATCGTTATTGAATTCAGTGCCTTGATCGGAATTTAATTGAAGAAAATTTCCATAAATCAAGATAAAATTTTCCACTAATGCTCTTGCCATTATAGAAGCTTCTTTTGTTGGTACTGGTGCAAGTACAATGTATTTCGTTAAATTACATTGTATAGTTAGAATGTATCTATTTCTATTGTTTGTAATGCCGAATGGTCCTGCGGTATCAATTGAAATTGTTTCGAATGGTTTAAAAGGGGTTGAAGTTACGATAACGGGCTCTTTAGTATGTCTGTTTACTTTGTTAATTTTACACTTTTCACAATTTTTAACAAAATTGCTTATTTCTAATTTCATGTTTTTCCATGTAAATTTTTCTCTTAATTTTAAATAAAGTTTATGTTGACCAATATGACCTCCCGTAGGTGTCATATGGTTATTAACTAAAATTTCATTAATTTTATCAACGTTCTGTATAAATGTTGGTGGATTATACAGTACCAGCTGGTAATTGGAAATGGCTCTATTTGCGATTTCCTTAACAGTTTCGCTAGCGAATGATTTGAATAGCTCATCTTGCAAAGAGATGGCGACCATGGTTCTTTTATAATGATTCAGTACTTTTCCAAGTTCTAAAAGTGCAAGCTCTAATGCTTGACTTCCATTTGTGTTTTCGTCAGATAGTTGAATTGTAATTGTTTGAAGCATCTTATTGTAGTTATTATTAAATAATTTAATTTTCAGTTGGTTGTGGTGCACTTCACATCCAACTTTCAGATATTTTCTAACTTCCGATGGATTCTCAGTTTGCCAAGCCGTGAGGTGATCAGTCTCACTGTCTGCTAACTGCGAATCATCGAATTTAGTTTTATCGTTTAATTTTTTTCTAGTCATTGCTCTAGTGTTAAGAATTTGGTAAAAAGTTTTTTTTTAAGATTTCAAGAAAAGATTCCTTTGGGGCTTCCCCACATGATCCCTTGAGCAAATTTCCCAGAGGAATCCTTTAGGAATTCCTTCAAGATTTGATGTCAGAAATTTTTGCAAGGGTTCTTTTGGAAATGCCTTAAATGGTTTTTCTTGAATTCCTTTCAAGGATTTCTTACGAAGCATTGTTCAAGCATTTTAAAGATTTCTCCAAAAATTCTTCCAATAATTGCTGTATGAAATCGTACAAAGATTCCTTAGGCATTTTTTTAAACTCCTCTTTCACAGTTCGTTCATGAATCCTTAAAGAAATTCCAGTAAAGACTTAATCTTTTTCTCGAAGGATTTTTTTCAAGCTTCGTTACAAAGATTTTTTCAGGGATTTCTCAAAGTTTCAGATAATCCTACAAGGGTGAACACATTCATCCCCAATGGATTCCTACACAAATTCCCTCAAGAAGTGTTAAAGAAATCCCCCAAGGCTTCCAGCAGAAATTTCTCCACGGAAATCTCTAAGAATTCTTTGAAGTTGTTTTTTGATTTGCATCAACGAATTTGAGAGGAATTCTTAGTGGTTCATTGATTCCTTGAAAAATAATATAGGCATTTCACAATAAATTCTTCCAAAAATCCCTTTGCTTCCAAAATATCTTCAGAAATTCTTCACGTAATTCGTCATAGTACTTCTAGTACTTCTACTACTACTTCATACCCAATGATTCTTTCCGAATACATCTTAGAGTTCATCTAGAAGATTCTTCGAGGATTCCTTTGAAAATTCCTCCTAAAGTTCCTGCAAGCATTTCTAGAAAGGTTCTTTCGGGAATTCCTCCGAAATTCCTTTAGAAAATCTCACAAGGGTCCATTTAGGAGCCATACCTGATCAAGAATGATCTCAGAAATTCATCATACCTATTTTTAACTCCTGCAAGATTCCTTCTTGGAGAAGTCTCTAAAAGAATCCTTGGAGGAATTCTTTAAGGTCCATCTGAAGTTTTCGTTAAAGAATTTCATGACATAATCCTTGAAGGACTTCATGAAGGGTTCCGAAGAGGTATTTCTGAAGGAATGCTTGAATGAATTCGCAAAAAAAAAGTAATCCTTGAAGGAATATTTGAAGGATTTCTTAATAAATTTTTGAAGAAATTCCTGAAGAAATTCTTGGAGGTGTTCCTGAAGGAATCAATTCAAGTATTCCAAAATCAATGCTTAAAAAAATTTCTGAAGCAATCCATGAAAAAAGTTATGAGGTAAATCTTAGAGGATTTTTTGTAGAAGTCATTGAAGTAACTGCTTGATAAATCGTATTGCATATTCCCGAAGGCTAGGTAAGTATTTTACTTGCCCGAAAGAGTTCTTGCAGAAACCCTTCAAGGAATACTTGGAAAGAAATACTTGATAAAATCGTTGGAATACGTTGATTGCGCTTATTTTTTCATACAAAAGCAAAAAAAATACGACAAAATATTGTTATTACGGTTTTGGTTTGACTTGTGTTTAGATAATACTTCCAAATCGGTAATGAATTTCGCAAAATTTAATTTGGATTTCTAACACATTTTTCTTGTAATTTTGGGGCCATCTATGTGCCCATTGATAATCACGAAGGGGCCCCCACATACCTATCAGCAGTTCTGCGAAGTGTTGAAGGTACACCAAGGTGTACCGACAGGCTATATGTTCACTCCAAAACCGAAAATTTGATAGAGCCCTCGGAGGGGTCAAGTCTTATACACCAATCGACTCAGCTCGACGAATTGAGATGATGTCTGTGTGTGTGTATGTATGTGTGTGTGTGTGTGTGTGTGTGTGTGTGTGTGTGTGTGTGTGTGTGTGTGTGTGTGTGTGTGTGTGTGTGTGTGTGTGTGTGTGTGTGTGTGTGTGTGTGTGTATGTGTACAAAAAGGTCACCTCATTTTTAGATAGTAAACATCAACCGATTTCAACGACCGATGGTTCATTCGACGGGGTATTTTGTCCCATTGTTTCCTATTGAAAATGGTTCGGATCGGTCCAGCCGTTCCGGAGTTATGGCCATTTAGGTGTTCCGGATCGGTACCCCAGGAAAGGGCCAGATATGAAAACGCTACAAACCCACGCATGCGACACATCCAACCGCGGTTTTTTCGATAACCTGATGAACGGTAAGCAGGAAAATAGTCTCAGACCATATCTGAACCGGTAGTGTTCCAGAACCGGTTCCGGGTGCCCCGCCGGAAGTGGCCAAATATTAAAGTAAACCAAACCCATGCATGTGGCACATCAAACAGCGGCATTTTCGATAACCTTATGAACAGTAGGCAGGAAAACATTCTCAGACCATATCAAAACCGGTAGTGTCCCGGAACCGGTTCCGAGTGTCCCGCCGGAAGTGGCCAAATATGAAAGTGAAGCAAACCCATGTATGCGGCACATCAAACAGCGGCTTTTTCAATAACCTGATGAAAAATAGGCAGGAAAACATTCTCAGACCATATCGGAACCGGTAGTGTTACAGAACCGGTTCCAGATGTCCCGCCGGATGTAGCCAAGTGTAAAAGTTAACCAAACCCTTACATGCGACGCATCAAATCGCGGCTCTTTAGGCAACCTGATAAAAATAGTTTCAGACCATATTTGGAACAACCGATAGTGTTTCGGAACTGGTTCCGGGTGTTCCGCCGGAAGTGGCCAAATGTAGAAGAGAACCAACCCCATGCCTGCGGCACATTAAACAGCGGCTTTTTAAATAACGTGATGAACGATTAGCAACAAAATAGGCTCAGACCACATCTAAGATCTTTTCAAAGACAACCGATAGTGTTCCGGAACCGATCTAGGGTGTCCCGCCGGAAGTGGCCAAATGCCAGAAGAAACCTATCCCATGCATGCAACACATCAGGTAGCGGCTTTTCCTATAGCTTGATGAACGGTTAGCAAGAAAATACCCGAATACCCGAAAAACAGTAAGCAAGAAAATTGGCTCAGACCACATTTAAAACTACCGGTAGAGTTCCGGATTCGGTTTCTAGGGTATCCTACCGAATATGGCCAAATACAAAAGTGAACCAAACCCATGTAACCCATCAAACCACAGCTTTTATAATAACCTGAGGAACGATTAGCAACAAAATAGGCTCAGACCACATTAGAGGCTCCCAACAGTGATACAAAACCAGCATTGGGTGCTTCGCAGTGAACAAAGTCAATGCAAGCCATAAATATGTGTAAGAGAACAAAATCTTGGTCACATACATACAGACGTCTCACTCTACTCACTGCCCATCGTGTTTGTTTTTAACGGTTGAATCAAATATTAATCGTTTTTGCTCGTTTGACGTTTACTCACTACCGCCATCAAGCCAGCAGCAACATGTGAAACGCAACCTGATTAGCATTTGGCAATTATTTTTTCGTGACGATGAATATAATAGCAATATGTTTCAAATGATATGTCTGTTTGTCTGCACAACAGCAATCTCATCAAATCACACCGTTTCTGATTCCTGAGGTGTAAAAATATGGGTCAAACTGGAAAAACTTGTCATTAGAAGGCACGAAATGTTGTGCTAGTTGGGTTGTTTAGTGAATAAAATATTGCTATTTTCTATGGCCTAATCGATAGTGCTAATTTTTTTTTTGTTTATAACGTGATTTTATTGGATTCCAACAGCTTTGTTTTGATGGTTAAGATAACAAAACACTTTTTATTTTCGTGAATAGAATGACAGTTCAATCGATAAAATGACAGTTCGGCCCGAACAAAAAAAATCCCTTCCATTTTTAAATGCATTTTAAAAATAGTCCCTGCACTCCAAAAATTATGAAATTATGGATTTCGACTAATTTTTGGGTGGAGAATCTGATTATAAAATAGACAGGCTTGGTGGTCTAGTGGCTACCGCTTCTGATTCATATGCAGAAAGTCCTGGGTTCAATCCCTGGCCCGTCCCTTTCCTCCTACTTTGTATCTTTCTATATAATTTCTCTCTGCTTTCTACATGTGACACATTCTGCCGTGACGTTACAACGTTTTGACGACTTTTTGGTCAGAATTTTCACTATAACTTGTAAATTTGACCGTAAACCCTGAAATATTATTGCATATTCGGAAACTTTGTAAAATTTCCAATGAGTATGATCTGTTGAACAGTTAGTTTTCATCGGAAAATTATGTTAAAAATGGTATGCAATCAAGCGAACTGTGCCGCACATTTTCAGAATAATAAAAACACACAATTCTATCACCTTACCCTGGTATCCACACACCAATGTGTGAACCTTCTGCCAACCAAGTCCCACCAACACTCCAACATCCGCAGAGGTATATTCGGTCAGATGTGGATACAAACGATTGCAATCATCACTTCCTTCCCCTTCCCCACATTGACCTGCAACCTGACGTAGCAGGCGCCATTGTCGCCTAAAAATAGAAGATCACCAACGCTAACACACTGAAGATGCCTGCTAGTCACCGGCAGATATCTCATTGATTCCTTGTGTGAGTGTAGCTGGTCTGGCGATACTGGAGTAGCATCTACGGGCGGTCAATCAAGCTCAAGCTCAAGCTCAGAATCTGATTATAAAATAATCCGGATACCCCTAAAGAACCCAATTGGCAAATTGAGAGATGAAATTTGTGAAAAAAAATCGCTTTCTAGTGGGATTCCAACCCACGACTCCGTAGACCGGTGCTTTAACCAACTAAGCCACAGAACAAGTAGGATGGGTCAACGTTATATGGGAAAATGAAAATTATCGCATCAACCCCGGACAAAGTTTTTTCTATCCTCTTTTGCGTCTAAAACTACTGGGAATTTTTTTTATGGGATTTAGTATGGGCAAATACACTTGTTCATTTTTTGCCAAATTTTACATGAATCTTGTAACCTATGATAATAAAATATAGCCTAAAGTGTGAAGAAAAAAAATTATCGAAGACCGTAAAGTCATCTGTTATTGTGAAAGAAGTTATATCCTAGCTTGTAATTATCGTCTTGATGTTGATCGGCCTTCAGTGATAGTGAAGGTGCTTAGGCAGTCAACTGAAAATTCTGATATTTTTCAGTTCTCATTCTATACGTTTAACATAACGTCGTAATATGTTCCAATAATAAGTTTCCCAATTTTATTAAAATTCTTGCTTTTCTAATTTAAGTATTATCAGGATTCAGGAACATTTCGGATTGCGTCGACGGAAAGATTATGCTTCGGAATGATGGCCCATGCACAGAAACTTGCTAACCAAAGCAATAGTTAGCAAAACAGGGACTGAATTCTAGACCGCCCGATAGGTAGGAGATTGTCCGCATCACGACGGTTTCAAACCGAACGGACTCAATATATAGCAAAACTTCCGTATGACATTTTTGAGTTTAGCAAAGCCATCTTGACTAGGAAACCTTGACCGATTGAACCCTTGAAAATGCCCCATACGTACCGAAACGTCGAAAAAAATCATAAACTAGTGTTTCCGATTCCCCCAAACGACTGCGAAGTCAACATTCTGAAGCAAAATCATCGCAGTCATTTCCCAACCAAGGAAAGACGAGAAAGGCACTATCACCACCAGGTGGATTAATCTGGGTTTTTTTTAAACACATTTATTTGAACTTTATTTATCTAGTCGGATTTTACAAATACGCATTTACAAACAATTCAAAACAAATTCTAACGAATCTATGGAAAGATCTTCGTTGGCATCTAAAATAAAATTTATGTAGGTAATAAATAGCTTTAGCGCCTGATATTTCCTTCTACTGGCAACGTTTTCCAGCTCCGGGAACCGGAGATCGTTAAATGTAATCCTCCTACCTAAAGTTGTTTCCAGCCTTGGTCGAAGATGTCTCCACAAACCATATGTTGTTCGGCATGTGGAAAATTTATGCTCTAGATCGTCCACGTTGTTTGGGCATTGTTGGCACATAGGGCTATCTGCTCGATTCTGCCGATGTAGAAGTAAAGCGTGTGGAATTTTTCCGATAACTAGCAAGTAGTACATGGATTGTTCGGCTGACGTGAGTCCTTTGGTTCTGATATTCCTCCAGATTCTCTTCCAGTTTAGTTCAGGGTTTTCTTCTGTTACTTTGGGAGTTTTCAGCTTTTCCCGGTTGAAGTTGTGAAGAGTTGCTGTCGAGGGGTTTTCTTTAAGCTGCTGGGGAACGTGAGCAAGATCCTTGGCAATGGCTTTCATACACGGGTAGAGGGCTGGAATAGCGCGTATGTTCGGTGGGTTCTGAAGATGGTGATTGAACGAGCTAGCGAATGGTGCGTGTTGCAGATCTTTAAGGAACCTCGTGATGAGCAACACTCTTAGAAAAAATCATGTAAATTTAAATTCAGTTGGATGCACATAAAAGGAGCGGCCCGTTTGACACAAATTTACGTCTTCTATCACAAATAAAGTCGAGCTAGCAATCGCTAGAGCCGAAGCGAGAGATACAACAGGTGTAAGTAAAATAATGAACAGGTTTCGAACTCTGGTCCGCTGATTGAGAGGCACGTACTATACCTCTCGGCTGTATCACCGAGTTGTGTGATGAATGATAAATGTTAAACTGTTTCTACCTATCTGGTCAGATAGGTTTGTTGACATCTTGTGCAACCAAATTGAACTTACATGATGGATGTAAAATTCAGTCAAATTTGCCATTCAGTCATGAAATGTTTGCGTACGTTGATGGTTTACGTCACGTGTAAATTTCTAATTTTTTAAGAGTGCACCACTTTCTGCTGCAGCGTGAGGTTCCTTGGTTTGAATATCCACATCAACCGTGACGTTTTCCTAATGGTTTCGCCCCAGTTGAAATCGATTATTTTCTTTTGGGAATTGAAGAGAGTTACTCCTAATATTTTGATTGATTCGCATACTCGAGGCCATACAGAATCTCTTCCTTCACTTTCGATTCCGATATTCACAGCAAACGTCTTGTCGAAGTTCAACAGCGATCCAGAGCACCGTCCAAAGTCAAAAAAAAGCTTGCTTAATGGCGATTAGTTTGCGGATGTCTGTTATGACGATGGATATGTCGTCAGCATATGCCACTACCAGGTCCATCGGATTGTTGCATATGGTGCGTAATTTTACTAGGAGGGGATGGAGGTAAATGACAAAGAGATGCATACTTAACGGATCTCCTTGACGGACTGAGCGTTGGATTGGGAATTTGGGAGTCAGATTTCCATTAATTAGTATGCGAGAGCTTGAGGCGGACATAATCTTCCCTAAAAGTTCCACAAAGTTGGGATTCAAACGAAAGTTCCGCATCACAAACAGGAGAAAATTTTTGCTAACCCGATCAAAAGCATGATCAAGATCAAACGAGATAAGTTTTCCGGTTATACGACGGCATCAATCGTTGATGTTCATTCATAAACGTATAAAAACAAGTAATCTATTGTGCGTCATCTTGAAATGTAAAGAAAGTTGAACTATTTTCTTCTTTGTTTAATTCATATGTAATACATTCTCTTACTTGAAAATAAATAAATAAATAAACTACTAATATCTACAGAATCGAATAATTAGCCTCTATTCATGAGTAATGGTATCTCTGAACGTTTTTAACTTCGCACATTTTAGTCCCAAAGTGGTTCAAGCCTCGTTTCCAAGTTTTCAGGTCAGAAAACATGCTTGTTCCTTAGTGCACAAAATGATACCGCTCAGTCGTCGACGAAGACGGTTCCGTATGTTCGAGCAACCCGTCGAGGAGCCCATGTTTCAGCGGTTTCTTCACGGGCAGCACCGATGGAAAGGCATGCGTTGCGTATGTCGTTGTACTGGGCGCATGTGTCGTTGAGGTATTGATCAAGTATTCATGTTTACACGGCTTCTTCTTCTTCTTCTGGCCATCGTAGTACGGCGACGGTTTGTAGTGTTCGTACGGTCGGTACGTGTCGTAGTTCGGGTAGTAGCTGGTCTCGTATTTGGAAGGGTAGACCGGTTCTGGCTGCGGGTAGTAGGTTGACTGTGGCTTGGCGTAGTAGGCCGTTTCCGGTTGGGGCCTCTGGTAGTAGTCGGATTCCGATTTGGGGTTGGTTGATGGTTCCGATGTCGAGTAGTAGGTTGGTTCCGATTTGGAATAGTAGGCTGCCGATTCAGGCTTGGGGTAGTAGGCTGGTTCTGATTTGGGATAATAGTCCGCTTGTGACTTGGGGTAGTAGGCTGATTCCGGGTGGTAATCGTACTGCTCGTAGGGATAATTTTGCGGTCTGTAATTCCATGCACTTTGACGTTTCTGTTTTACAGTTTGGCGTTCTGTGAGAGACACTTCAACTATGAGTTTTCCACATAATCTAGACTTGTGTGTTTATCAAAACTCACCTGGTTTGTTGGGGATAACACTTGCACCAGTAACCACCAAGGCTACACACGCCGTAGTAAACAATTTGGTCCACATGATAAAATCGAATGTTCTAAATTAAGAAAAGTATCACAGCACAAACGTTCCTCTTCGCTGGAAGTGCGGTCACAACTGATAGTTGGCTTCGGTGTGATTCCCGATTTTGTAGTAGTTCCAAAATCAGTGCGAACATGTGGCTTTTGATCGCAAATTGAGGGGGAAACAAATGGGATTTTTGCGGCTTGCTACCAGCAGCGCCAGCGCATCAAAGCAACCATTTGTTTTCGAAAACAACCTGTCCAGGGTGTGACACAACAACCAATGTTGGACCTCATACCTGATCGGAAATTAAACTACCGTTGCCGCTGGGTATTGAGAGTTGTTGAGATTGATGATAATTAGTAACATGGGAAACCCCAATCGTAATGGTCACGATACGATTTGAAATGTGGGAAAACTGAGGGAATTTCCAAATACATCACATAATCGAAGAAAGTTGGCGGAGCTACGAATGGCAAACATAATACAAGTAGGCAGAGACTCTGATACGGCAGATCCTGGACATGTTTGATGATTGAAAAGTTCAAGAAATTATAAATTTAGAATTATTTTTATTAAATTTTGCGAATTACACAGCGGAACAGATAGAGACTACTGGTTTGTCTTAACGGCCAAGCTATACGTTTTTTTTTTTTGGTGGTCTGTCAGACAAAAAGCGATGTTACGCTGCGTTACCTCAGCCGAACTGTTGATGTAATACTGACGGTTGGTGTCCATTGATCCTAGCACGCCGCCTGATCGCGGAAGGCCATGGCCTTAGGAATAATGGTGATAGGGCTGCGGCGTGGTAGTTGATGTAGTTGTAAGATGATTCAGCAAAGATTCCAACGCCGTCAACTTGAGCAGGGGTTTGCTTCCGAAAGGAAGTAGTGGCGATCCGTTATGGTGCAGGCCGTTGTCAGCATCGATGTGATTGATGTTGTGGTGATACGGTTGCGGCGTTGATGTATAGTAGCGGTGCGTGGTCGTATAATGGTCGTAACTGTGTGGCTGTGGTTTGTAGTCCTTCTTCTCATCGTGGCACGGCTCCTTGTGATCGTAGTGGTGTTTGTGATCGTAGTCGTGCTTGTGCTCGTAGTCGTGCTTCGGGTAGTCCTTCTTGGGGTAATCGTGCTTCGGGTAGTCCTTCTTGGGATAATCGTGCTTGGGGTAATCCTTCTTGGGATAATCGTGCTTGGGATAATCGTGCTTGGGATAATCCTTCTTGGGATAATCGTGCTTCGGGTACTCGTACTTGTGCTTGGGGTAATCGTACTTCGGGTACTCATACTTCGGGTACTCATACTTTGGGTATTCGTACTTAGGGTACTCGTACTTAGGGTACTCGTACTTGGGATACTCGTACTTAGGGTACTCGTACGTAGGATAGTACAGCGGTTCAGCTTGAGGATAGTAGTACTCTACGGCAGGATACGTGCCGTACCAATCGGTACCATACCAGTCGGGACTGTACCAATCACCACCGTACCAATCGAAATGGCGTTTCTGCCTAACGAGATCCTTAGTCTGAACTTCCTCAGATTTATCTGGAAAATAATTTCGAAAACACAATTAGTATACACCTTTCACTTAAATAAAGAATGTTTGAACTTACCATCCTTCTTGAGACTGGCACCGGAAACTACCAGGAGCAGACAACCTGCAGCAAACAGGTTGAGCAGCAGCATCTTAACTTATTCACGTATCGCACTGACAGAGATTCCACAAATGACAGACGGGCAATGCTCCGGATCTCGTTTTATAGCCATCCTGAGCAGTCCTTGACGATACCTGTAGGAGGAGGTACTTTTTTGAGGGATTATGATGCTTCTGGAGGTACATTTCCTACGAAGGACGATGATTGAGTTTGCTCCTCAATTCCTATTCGATTTTAAGTATTCTTTGCCAGTTGAAATACATATGAACAGTGTAGCTTTTTTAAGTCGACATTGAAGGATATGTATATAAAATTACATGAAAAAAGTTCAAAAGTCATAAACATACATCTTTGTCGTCGCTTGAAACATGATTCCACATGTGTGTTAGTCGATTCTTATTATTATTATTTCTTTATTATTGAAATTTGCAGCCCATAGCGGGTTCATCTTTCAATACCTTTCAATTATAATGCATTGCCATTTTGTGTAGAAATTACTTTTCTATAAAAAGTTTTAATTAGCTCGGTTTCATCTGCTGTGTCTTTGAGGCAACAATCAAGTTTATGAAAATTCAACTGAAGGCCTTCGATGAATTTGGAGACATATAATGGTTTAGTATCGTATCATCTCATTCAGACTTGATAAATTCTCTGAACACCAATGAAATGCGTTACGTTAACTGCATAATCGAGTGTTCATCCTCAAACAGCTTCGAATCTTATCAATTAACACTCCTTCGACGAGATAATTGATGCAATTGATTGCTTCTCATATTCCACACCACACCATAAATGGGACAAGCGACAACCATTCATCGAGAGTTGGATTGACATAGCTCTGCAGCAAACACAGAAGCCCCCCCTAATTGATGGTTTACAATCGTTACTATCGATCGATCGGCCAGCATTCTGCCAGGGGGACTAGATTACTAAACTCTAACCGACGGACGAAGACAGATGGTTGAATCGAAATCAATTATTCCCGTCATCGTCCCGTCCCGGCCATTGCCGGACGTTCCGGCGTGACCATCCGCCCAGCTGGTATCGATTGAACGTTACTTTACTCGAGAAAAAGTGGAACTTTCACCACCCACAGTAGTCGCGGGAAAAGAAACTTTGACCATATGTTTCCATGCATAATGGACGAGCGCTGGGACCAGTTGGGATGGTTGATCCGGTTTTTCGTAGGAAAGTCAGCTGTATGCTTTTGGATCAATATGTTGTGGTTTTCGTTAGAAAATAAATCATGATCTTTTGCTCCATATCGAGTTATGAATAGTATACGTTGATTTCCAAAATAGTTTATCTAACATATCGTAATAGTACTTTGAAATATTCCAATTTAAAATTCCCCTATCCAATTGGAAAACGCAGCTCGAACTTGTTGCAATTCTTTTGTGATCGTCATTCACATACCTGGAATTTGACGCTTCCAAATCATAGCAACCATGGAGCGTGCATTTACCTGATCTCATAAAAGGGAGGCGTTGTAGTAGACCTCATCAGTGCGATGCCTACTTTGTTGCAGGTAATGAGAGCTCAAATATAAATTATGTTATTGTGTCGTTTTAATGGGCAGTCTCTGAAGCCGGATTGTTATTGTAGGATTTCTATCACGCAGACAGACGGATTTGCCTACAGTTTTGACCGTTGATATGTACATGCTATTGAAGAATTTGATTGCAATTTGTAAGAGACCTTATTGTTTTACACTGTTCAAAGGCGTAATCTCAACAGATCAGTGCAAACGATACAATTAGTTGTTGTACATATTATGCAACTCTCATTGATAAATTTGGCTTTAATTCCCGGCCCTATCGATATTTGCTAACAGGAAGGTGGAGTGATTCGGTTTCAGAAAGTAATCGCTAAGGTCCGACAATTTTTCAAGAAAACCAAAGCTCTTGGTGAGATTTTTATCTCAAAAGCATTCTTTTTGAATAACATCTGGAAGCTCTTATGAACTTTGAGGATTGTGCGATTACTTCAAGGATTCCACTGAAAATAATGAGTTTACCCAATTATTTCTACTTCACCCCAAGTTCTAAATTTATTTTTGCAGCAAATACAGTCTGATTTCATACAGACACTTTGTTAAACACTCTCCCAAAACTTCGGTGTATCACAAATTGAACGTTCATATGAGTTTGCTTTCTTTGGGGTCTCCAGTTAGCCTAGTGTTTAAGGCTATGGATCGCCAATCCGGAGACGGCGGGTTCGATTCCTGTCCCAGTCGGGAAAATTTTCTCGACTCCCTGGGCATAGTGTATCATTGTACTTGCCTCACAATATACAAATTCATGCAATGGCAGGCAAAGAAAGCCTTTCAATTAATAACTGTGGAAGTGCTCAAAGAACACTAAGTTGAACTGAGGCAGGCCAAGTCCCAGTGGGGACGTCGAGCCATAAAAGAAGAAGAAGAAGATGAGTTTGCTTTCAAGTCTCAACAAAATAACCATAGTTTCACAACAAATTTGGAAGTCTATGCTGAAGGTCCTGAAAACAATCTTCAACATCTGATAATTTTTGCAAGTTCCATATCAGCACAAAATTTATACTATCATTACAATCTGATCCATATAGATACAAGAAAACGCTTAACCAGAGAAAAAGACATGATAACTTCTCAAAAGTAATAGAAAATGGACTGTCAGATTCCATACGGCTTACTGCAAGTATGTCTGTCTCAAAAACTTCTTTATTTTTTCTCTTTCAGTGTTACTTTTTTATTGAGTAAAATCGTGCTAGTAGGGTCTGGGTCCACAACCTTTTTGTAAGGAAGAATAAAAAAAATGTCCTGTCTATTGTAGCAGATATCTCATTTCTTGATACATGGCTCGCGATTCTTTCGAATAATATCAACTAAACCACCATCCCTTCCTCCCCTCATCACCATGGAGTAATCCTTGCAGGAATCCCGTAAATATTATCGGGAGGGATCCATTATCAGGAAAAAAAATCCGGGAGAGATCCTAAGAGGTATTCCGCCAGATATCCATGTAGAAATCCCTGCAGAGATTCCAGGAGGAATTCTAGAAAGAAATTACTGAAAGAATCCAGCAGGAATCCTAACGAAATTCTCGGCGGGAATTTATCCGAGTAGCAAACATGTTCTTTAAAACTCCAGGAATCTTATTTTACAAAAGTTGTAGAAACCTGGAATTCGTAAGCTCTTTTGGATTCAAATGACGTTATAACAGAAACCTCTGAGTTTGAGTCAATAGTATTGAGATTAATGGTGCTGCAGTCGCCTCAAAGCTGAATTTTCGAGTAATAAAAAGGTGTTTTCACTTCAAGTGTCATAGCTTTTTCAATTTTCAACCGACTTTGAATCTTTTTTTATGAATTTTTCATAAATTAAATTAAACTTTTTGAAACAAGTTGAATAAACTTGAAGAACATTATTCAATTCCAAAGTCACGTAAAATACGAGTTTTTAAAGATTTTATTTATTTTTTCTTTGATTTACAAAAAAAAACAACTATGGTACCCGATAACTTTTTAACCGCCTGACCAATTTCAAATCTTTTGGCGTGCTTTTGTAGATATTTTTGTTGCATAAAAATGCTGTGAATAAACTGTACCTTTAAAAAGTGGTTTCAACATAGAGAAATAAAATATCAAAAACCGTTCAAAAACACGTATTTTATTAGAAAAATGAGAATGTTTGCAAAACTTTAATAGTTTTCATGTGTAACAGTCAAGAAATCGAGCATATACTGTGTGTCTGCCTCAAAACACCGTCTAAATTAAATAAACTTTAGCACAAAAGCTCGCGATCGGCTCGGGCAACCGAGTTCACTGTGTCTGCCTCAAAACACCGTCGAAATTAATTTTCAAATGAATTTTTAGCACAAAAGCTCGCGTTCGGCTCGGGTAACCGAGTGAACTCGAGTGAATTGATGAAATCTTAAATATTTGTATAAGACGGTGATAAGCGTGAAAACTTTTTATTAAACTACTACTTCCATTTGTTAAACTTAGCTAGGCGCTATTGTATTGGAGATCGCGATGATACCGTGGATAATGAAATGGCATTTTAAAACGAGACAGATAGTCAGGTGTGGGTTTGAAAGTTTATTGGAGGAAAAAAGACAGAACTTGACAGGTTAATCCAAAACGACTAACTTCCGCCAAAGATCGCGTAAGTGTTTGTAAATCTTTAGGTCAAATTTCGCTTGGAGCTCTAAAGACGTGCCTTAGCAAGTTCTGGAAAAGTGAGCCAATATCCAAAAACTTCATATCAGAAATCGTTATATAACACAGTTAAGTGAAGAAGTATGTAAAAGTATCTAATAACAACCTTGTTCGAAAGTTATTAAAAGTTTTCTACACAAAAGTGAAGTTACGAAGGCTAAAAAGGTGGAAATCACGTGTAGGCGAGTTTTCACCTTATAGGTAATTATAGTGATTTTCAAAAGCCAAATACCATTGAATCTAAAGAAGATTTCATAAACAGATATTGTACCTTTGTGAAACCTAAAACTGAAGACGCAGAAGGCGCGAATTAAGACAGAAGAAAAGGTAGTATTTTAGTGTGATGTTTTAGAAAAGGGTGTGTATTTAATACGGTGTGTGGCTTAGCCACCACGTGGCTTTTCTGGTTTGGTCTATTCCCAATCGACAGGTAGTGAGGCCCCAATCCGGGCAGAACGGTGCGACCTGGAGCGATCGTGCTTGATTGACCACGTGACGGTGATCTCCGCCAGTTCTCCTAGCGAGCGTGAAGCTAGAGGGTCAGTGAATCGACCCCGCGACTGATCAGCGGTGGTCCTGAGATCCGCAACGCGACCAGATCCCGTGGTCCAAACCTGGGGAACCGTCAAGACCCTCAACCTCAACACGTGCCGGGACTATACACACGTGCAGAGGGCTCCCCACGAGTCTCACGACGTAAAGCTCACGTGTCGAGCACGTGGACGTGAGGTCCCACCACGCATATTGGAAGCTACAGACCACAGCAGTATTAGGAGCACAGCATCGACGAGAACAGCAGCATCGGCCGCAACGATATCGCAGGTACCTGTAAGTAAGTCACAAACAACACACCCGTAGTGATAGGGATTGCTAGGCCTAGGTAGTTTTGTACGAAGATCGCACAAGCAATAAAGCAATACACACATGATCCCTATCGACATGAGAAAAGTGAAATTTTAGTGTGGATGAGTTTATTTGAGTACGGAGAGAATTTGCTTTTAATTTTCGTTCGTTTTGAGATTTGAACTATTTCGGTTACAGTTTCGTTGGCGAGAGTTAGAAGTGAGTAAGATTGGGTGATCGGGTAATCGATTTTGGAATCTAGTAGATTCGAGAACCTGCCCTGAGTGTCTCTCTCGGGTTAGTCGGGCTCAGACATACGATACTGGCATCCTGGTTGTCAGCAGGGTTGGCGCTTAAGTCAGTATTGGAGATGATGATCTATTAGAAACCCCCCCACTTTACACATGCTTAATTTCGGGCTTATAGTGCAACATTTGTTCTAAATAATCTTATGGAAGCCTTAAACTTCAATTTTTAGAGTGTTCTGAAATTAAAAAAAAAAATATTTTCATGTTCAAAATACGAGGATTTTTTTTTTCGAAAAAAGTCTTCCAGTGTGTTCCATATTCCTAAATATGATGCTTAGTATCTGGTTTGCTGTAAAAACTTGCAAAAAATCTTCCTAAACTCCAATTTTACATAAAAAAAAGTTTTAAGGCATGTTTTGATAGTTTTTGGGTAAAAGTATAATAAAAATGAATACTTTGACGAATAGATTGTTCAGAACAAAGATAGGCATCATAAATATCTACAAAAGCACGCCAAAAGATCTGAAATAACGGGGTTTAAAAGTTATCGGCTAAAAGATATAATTTTTTGGTTTTTTTTTGTAAAAAGAAGAAAATAAAAATCTTTGAAAACTCATATTTTGCGTGGAAAATATATTCTACAAGTTGTTTCGAAATTCAATTTGTGAGAGATTCATAAAAAAGATTGGAAATCGGTTGAAAATTGAAAAAGTTATGACACTTGAAGTGAAAACACCTTTTTTACTCGAAAATTCAACTTTGAAGCGATTGCGTCACCTCTAAATCTTAATATTTTTGACTCAAACTCAGAGGTTTCTCTTTTTACGTTAGTTGAACCCAAAAGAGCTTACGAATTTCAGGTTTCATCAACTTTTCAAAAACAAGCCCCAGCCTAATAGTCATACACTGATAATTTTGGCATCGAATGAAAGCTTAGTGTGGCATGTAACTCGTCCAAATGAAAAAGTTTAAATTTGTTGACATTATTCAGCTACCCGTTCAGTGGAACACAAAAACCAGTCCGGCCCGCGGGCGGGATCAATTATTCGACCAAATTGCCACGGTATTGCGATCACACGGATTACAAATTGTGCAGTCCTCTAAAGGAATCCCAGCAGAATTCCCTGAAGGATCCATAAAAAATCTGGGAATTCTCTCTGAAAAATTCTCACAAAGAGTCACTTTGAAAGTCCTAGAGGAATTCCTGAAAATAGTCTCGGGAGACATTTCTAACAGACTATTGGAAGAACCCCTAAAGAAATTCATGGGAAATCTGTGAAGGAATCCTTCTTCGGAAGGAATGCCTGGAGAAATCTCGGGAATCATCCCAGAAATTCCAGGAGTAATTCCAGAAAGAATCCTAGGAGGTATCCCGGGAGGCGTCTCTAAAGAAATCCAGGGAGAAATCCTTGACGGAAATTCAGGAGAAATTTATTGAGAAATTCCTATAAAAATCATATGAGAAATCAAAGAAATATCTGAAGCACATAAAACGCGACGCGAGACAACACTTATCGTTCTTACAATCGTCAAGAAATAGCCTACTAATAGCCTGAGTCAGTCGGACATTGTCCTGTAGATGGGCTAGATCGCGCTCGAAACCGGTCGACGTAAAGGTAATTTTTAATCTTGACGATTGTAAGAACGATAAGTGTTATGTCTTGTCTCGCGTCGCGTGTGTTGACTTTGTGGAGTTCTTACATAAGTGCAACTGTAAAAAGTAAATTGTGAAATAAGTATCTGAAGCAATCCCAGAAAATATCCTGGGAGAAATTGATAAATGATTCTTGGAAGGAATACCTGAAAAATACTGGAAGCAGTCCTCCCGGAAGATAGCAAAGATAGAACGACGGGAAGAATTTCTAAATGCGTGTGGGAAGGAATCCCTTCTGTAGTCTTTGGAATAATCCGTGAAGGAAGTAGTGAAAAAATCAATGTAAGGATCTGTTCGGGCTGCATCCTGACAGCTCGAAGATTTTTGTGAACGTGCTTTGCTACCCGATTGCTGCGATGGATTTTGCAACGCATCGAGTCACAACCGACGAGAAAGGGAGATGGATTCAACGCGCCCGACGCGCCAAGGGCGGGCGGTCGAGAAGAGGATTTGGCGCGCACGAAGCGCGCAGAGAGCAAATTTTTCAGAATTGAATTGGCGTTCGTCGCGAACGGTTTATATACTCGATTTTTGTCAATTGCTAGTTAATTTAAATGTAGAGAAAAGTGAATATAGTTTGTTAACCAAAGCTAAGTGCCTTTAAGTGAAGACCATTAAAATTCCTCTGAAATTCCCCGTGGTTCCGCTCCGTTAAGTTGTTCCGTCGTGGTCGATACAGTCCGCTAACCGTACAGGATCAATGGAGGAATCAACGAAGGAATACTAGGAGGAATCCAAGAAAGAATTCCGAGAGGAATCCATTAAAGGATCCCTGCTGAAATCATTTAAATAATCGGCGGGAAAAACCGTGACGGTGAAGGAATAACGGAAAAAAATTGAACGAATCCCTCAAAGGATCCAGGAGGAATGTCAGGATCCCAAAATAAATTTTGGGAGGAATAGCTGAAAGAATGCTAAAAATTTCCAGAAGGAATTGCGAAACTAATCCTTTAAATAATGCCTGAATGAATCTCGGGAGGAACCTTTAAACAAATCCTCTCGAGAGGAATCAATGAAGGAAACCCGGGGAAGAATCTCGAAGAAATTTCTGATGCAGTTTTGGGAACGATCTTTGACTCAATCTCACTAAGAATCATAGAATATATTCCCAAGAAAATCCTGGGAGAAATCCTCGATGGAATCCCGAAGAACTTCTAGCAGGAATCCCCAAAGAGATCCCGGGAAGAATCAATGAATTAATCCCGGAAACAATTACGATTGAAAAAGAAATCCATAAACGTATCTCGGGAGAAATCAATGAAAAAATCCCTTGAGGAATTTCTAAAGAAATCCATGGAGAAATCCTGGATGGTAGCAGCTCTGGGTGAATCTTTGACGAATACTCAGAAAAAAAAATCTTCTCTCCCAAGAGCACAGTTCAGTGAGCCAAATGACGGCTTGCGTTGAAAAGTTGATCGATTAGTATCAGTGTCGGCAATTATCAAATTACGGTCATTTGCACCAACGCCCACCGGCGCCAGCGTCGTTGATTTGTTTTTGTTTTGATAGTCGTCTTTACAACCCGAGCGAAATTCTCAGAAATGTATGCTTTCAAAATTCTTTTGACTTGCTGTCTGCTGAACTTCAACCTCCTACTGATATTCAAAGTCAGTATTTTCAATTTCAACTGATTCGTTTTAATTAAGCACGATGCAGAAGCAAAAAATGTAGTTGTTTTGCATCACTCACCGAAAGTAAATATAATGCATTGAATTAAGGTTGCATATCGGTATTTGCATGCCTAAAACCATCATAAGTCAATTCCAAATTGAAATATTCATATTCGAATTCATCGAGCTGAAGTTCAGCTGAACTGAACTTCAGCTACAGTGGATGACACCACAAGACGCCGCTTTCATTGTCTCGTCTCTTCTTTGTCATGTTCATTCTCGGCCTCGTGTTAATGGGCAACTATGTTTGTTTATTTGTGTTGAGCTGATTTTTTTCGACACAGTTTGTTTTTTTTTTCAAATATTCTGCGCATAGTCATTTGGTTCTTTAAATTAGATGTTCTTGAAAATTTGTTGTGTGGCTGACCTTAAGTAATCCCGAAAATACCTAAGGGATTCTTATGCGATATTATTAAAGGAACCCCGGGAGAAATTTTCGATGGAAAACCAGAAAATATCCATGTGGAATTTTTAAAGTGTCAGGAATGAATAGTTTAAAATATGCAGGAAGGAGTCCCGGAAGAAATCCTTAAAAGATTCGCTTTATAAATCAATGCATTTAAGGGATGAGCTTGAGGGGATTATGGAGTAATTCATGTATCATTTTTTACACAATAGTCATTGTTGTCGAATCTTTCAAACTCTTTATGCTAAATTCTCATGATTATTTGTGAAATCCAAATGGATCACTATTACTGTTATACTGAGTAACGTTGCATAATCAAACGCAGTTACTGGAGCAATCTGAAATCTACTAACTCATTATAAACCTTTCGTGCATTCAGGGTCGTTCAAACTGTTCTATATTGAAGTTATTCAAATCTACAAGAATAACTTTATGTGTTTCGCCATAAATAATAGTATTGCAAAATCTTCAAGCATCCGCGAAGCTCTTGAAATCTCAAATGTCATTTAGAGACACTACAGGGATATTCCAGGTCAGCCAATTTACCTTGGAGTTCAAGACTTCGGGTCTTCACTCATAAAAACAGCCATTTCTGCTATACTGAGTAACGTTGCACATTTATCCGTGGTTACTGGACCAATCTGAAGTCCTCCTTTTATTATAAACATTTGGGACATTCAGGTTCGTCCAAATTGTTCTACAATAAAATCCTTCAATCCTACAAGAAAAACTTTATGTGTTATCGCCATAAATAATAGTATTGCATAATCTGCTGGGATCCACGGAACTTTTAAAATCTTGAATGTCATTTAGAGACACTGTGGGAATGATCCAGGTCATCCAAACTATCTTTGAGTTGAGGATTTCAGAGCTTCAGGTCTACATTCGTAACATCAGCTATATCTGATATATGTACTGGGTAACGTTCCATAATTTATCGTGGTGACTGGACCAACCTGAAGTCTACTATATATTATTATGAACCAATGAATGGGACATTGAGGCTCGTCCAAACTATCCTGAAGTTTAGCTCTTGATAGTAACAGTAGTTAATCTCACAATGAACTTTAAACTGTAATCTGTAATCCCCCTGGCATATCATGCGTCATTTCAAGATAGAATTTTGAGAAATTGAGATATTGAGATTGTTGAGATTGACACTACTTCTGAGACCATAGCTTCAAGTCCACACTTGTGATAATAGATTTCGCCATCACGTTAAGTAGTGTTACATAATCCACTGTACTTACTAAAGTTGTTAGAGGAACCATAAGCGTTGGTATGTATTATTGGGATATTAGCCCATAATCCGTGCTGATATGAAGCTTAGTTCATAAAAACAACGACTGTAACTTTCAGAAGACTCACTGGACATGATAGATAACAAATCGTAGCTGAAGCGGACCTGGTGTGATGGTTAGTACACTTGACTATCACGCCAAGGACCTGGGATCGAATCCCACTCCCAACAAACTAGCAAAATGTAAATTCTTCCTTCGGATGGGAAGTAAAGAGTGGGTCCCGAGATGAACTAGCCTAGGGCTAAGAATCTCGTTAAAACAGATCAAAAAAAAAAAATGGCTTCGTAAAATGAAAGAAGTTACCGTCACACCCGTAGACTTAAGGATCGAAACTCAAGAATAGTTTAGATGACCTAGGATATCCAGGAAAAAAAATCTACATAATATTCTACCCTTTTTATGCTATTGGCCACCAAAACTACAAAAAAAACGTAGAAAACACTTCATAAATATCGCTTGGATAAATTCCAGCTTCAAAGGGTTAAGAAGTGCCAACTGGGACAGGCACCTTATACCATGTAAGAATCGTTCCAATAAAAATGTTTTTTTTTAGATTTCCTACTTTGCTTTTTGAGAAATGATGTTGATACAGCATTAGTACAGAATTAATACATAATTATTTAGTACAGAAGTTTTAATAAGTTTTCGTTCACAAATGTGGTATTTGACTGAAATCAACCCTTATATTGGATTAATTTGCAAATAATTCAAATTACTTTGGCTAACGGCGGTCATCTATGCTCATGCTCATGCTCAATTCAAATTACTTTGGCTAACGAATTTGAAATCGTTGTACGAGATTACTACAGCTTGGTTTTGTACTGAGAACACACTGCAAATTTACTTTTTTTAAGAGTTTAGCAATTTCATCTAGAGTTGCAGGAAAAATTGTGTGAGCGTGGTCCTGGTTGTTTCTTTATTATTCTTTGTTTCTAGAAAATAACTTTCATGGTAAGTGTTTGCTCTGACTGCTGCATACTGCCACGGCCATTTATTTACACTCATAGCACAATTATGGGTCACCCACAATCATGGGTCAATTGCATTTGAATAGCATGGTGAACTGACTGACTAATAATAGTGACAAAGTGACCAATAATTGTGCAATGACTGTAAATATGCAGCTCTGTTTAGGATTCCTTCTCAGATTTTTTGCCTCTCTGGTAATCATTCATCTGTTGCAACATGCTGGAAAAAAGCTCTTGACGCTGGCTCCATACATGAAGGATGAGTGGATGTTGTATTCTGCTATGGTATTGTAGGTGTGGTGTATTTAACATAAGAACATATGAAATTCAAATAACTCAACGTACATATGTACAGATGGGTAAATTATTGGTTAAATTGGGAAAAAATCCACAGCTCAGGTGAGATTTGAACTCATGACCCTTATTCGCTAGACAAGTGCTTTACCAACTAAGCTACCGAGCCAATTAATGACCCGGCAACTTAGTTGTCATAAGGTTCAATTCTAATCTCATCGATCTATATCATCTTCCCCTAAACCGCAAATATAACCATCTCTGTTGTACATATGTACGAAGAACGAAAGCGATTTGTTTATTGTTTGAAACTGTTTGCCTATCGTACAGGCAACGCTTCCTCAACCACTTGTAGAAGAAGAACAATGCTACCTGGAAGGCGATCAAACGCGTCGTTCGCATTCTATTTGATACGACGGGTAACTACGTAGAGGTAGATGCTCGAAAACGACTCACTTGAAGTGCAACTTTTCGGTAATACCAATCCGTGTGGTCAAATTATGAAATTCAAATAACTCAACGTACATATGTACAGACAGGTAAATTATTGGTTAAATTGGGAAAAAAATCCACAGCTCAGGTGAGATTTGAACTCAGATCGATGAGATTAGAATTGAACCTTATGACAACTAAGTTGCCGGGTCATTAATTGGCTCGGTAGCTTAGTTGGTAAAGCACTTGTCTAGCGAATAAGGGTCATGAGTTCAAATCTCACCTGAGCTGTGGATTTTTTTCCCAATTTAACCAATTATTTACCCATCTGTACATATGTACGTTGAGTTATTTGAATTTCATTATTTGACCACACGGATTGGTATTACCGAAAATTTGCACTTCAAGTGAGTCATAATAACATATCAAACATAAGAATAAGAAGTAAGAAGAAAGAACATATGCTTTTATTTATTATAGCTATAATGTGAGCAACATTGACACTCTCGCGAGACCGTTGCTAATGGAAGGATAACATTTTCTAAAATTTAACTCACCAATATAATTTAACGGCATCCAATATGTTTTCCAGGAATTCATTTTAGGCTGGCGTAATTCAGTATTTTCCATTTCTGATTATTATTATTATTGTGTTCTTAGGGTTGTTATTCTTTATGTCATCAGACAACTCTTTTGAAGTTTTTCCGGAGTCCCAGGATATCAAATAGGGTGACTCAATACCTCAATTTTCTGCAGTTGTGTTTTCTTCATCATGGGGGGTTCCAGTCGTCCAACTTTCCTGAAACGAGAACAAAGCAGCCTAGACTACACTAAGGTCCACTATATCCAATTACACTAGTTTACAAAATAAAATGAAAGTCGACAACTGCTGTCAACGACCAACATTTTGGAAGCACAATTTAGCGTTGATTTTAAAACTGCGCTTCAAAAAATTTTAAGTTGAGCAGTTTTTGAATTTTAGCTCAGAATTGAATCATACAACTTTTTAAAATATGGAATAAACTAAAATTCAAATATCTTGCGTTTTGTTCAACCAATTTTATTTCTTTTTCCATAAATTAGGAGCTGAATATAATACCATTCAATCATCCCAAGTAACACCGAAAACATCTTTTCAAATATTATTTGAAAAAGATGTATTACAAGAGTATTATTAATGAATATGAAAACACCTTTAGTTGAAAATAAGTTTGCATTAAGTATAGTTCTGCTACCAAAATCTTATTAGTTTATTTTAAGTTATCATAACGTTCAAAATACGTTGATTCCACAAGTTCATAGGCTCATTGTATCTCCTACAATCAAGATGTTATGTGGAACATGAGCTCAACCAAATAAATACTAACAAGTTTGGACATGTTTAATATTCTGGCATTTTTAATATTCTGTGTTTTTGATTCGTACCTATTTCGAGCGATTACTTATTCTGATATGCACATATGCTGATGTTTGATGGACTTGGTAACTGAGCAATCTGGGTTTGATAGATCCGTCATTGCGGATGATATTTGCCGATAGTGAATTCACCGCGCACTCTCTAAAATAAAAACTCTCATTTTTGAGTAGCGCCCATGCCGCACAGGGACTGTGTTGGAAACACACATTTTTTAAATTGCTCGTACGCTCACATTTTTGCAAAATATCAATATTTTTCGGTATTTGAAGGTGGTTTATAAACCCAGTGAGGTTATCATGTCGAAATTATTGCAAAATACATGCTCATGTGAGCGTACGAGCAATTTTAAAAAAATGTGTGTTTCCAACACAGTCATGTGCGGCATGGATGTTTACTAAAAATGTGCAGGCCGAACACATTTTTGAGCGTAGCCGTTTTTGCGTGCAGCTTTGGAAGCTTAAAAACTATCTCCCATGTCAGCTAAGGCTACAAATTGACATCAACTTGTCTACTTACCTGAGTGAAGACTGCTTTTCACTCACAATCCCAAACAATTTTGCTTAAACAACCTAACACTAGTGAAAAAAAAAACAAAACTGACTTGTTTCGATCTTTTACCAAAACTGTTTGTTTTGATTTTGCGATCTTCACTTTGTGTTCGTGTTTGCAGTATTAATGTTAAAAATAAGTGCCTCAAACCAAAACAAAACAACAGTCATCTGCTTCCTACAACATTGACAGCTAGATGATTATAATACGTCCATATGATGCTATTTCATCGTTAATCTATAGCATTCAACAGACATTCCAAGTAGCACCTGCAACTAAAATGGAAATGATCATCGTTGCAAACATGTTGCAACTGAGTTTTCACGAAACAAACAAAATTAAAACCTAATCAAATCCTGTTGTTAATGCCAAACTGAGGTGTAACAGTTTTATAACAACTAGCAAAATGAAAACAAACGTCATCATTAGTCGAAACTTGCGAAACCAATTTGTAACTGAAGTATAATCTGATTGTTTCAACGAATCTTAGTTACACCCATTTACAAACCAAATCAACCAAAACATTGATTCTGATTGTTATTAACATGTTGCACCTGGAACTTAATTAGAACATAACGAACAATTTTGACAGGAGAGATAGAAGTTCCAAAATGTGCGGCAAAATGTTTTTGTGATCACGAAAAAAATAAAATGCACTATAAAAAAACAAAATGTTACAAAAATAACGAAATCATGTACAAATAAAATGTAACCTTTTCTTCATAAATTTATCGACATATTCCAAATTTTATAAAATTAAAGTGGTAAAATAGAAAAAAATCTGATTGGAAGTATAATATTGACCCAATAAAAAAAACTGTCTCATTTTCGCAGTTCTGAACGACTGTATATGAGGGGTTTTGAGAAATCTAATGTAACGTACAAAAATATAAGGAGTTTCCCACGAAAAAAAAAAATACAATGGGTTTACATTTTTTTACAAAAAACGTAAAATTTTCGGTACGTTATAAATGGACAGCCTCTTGTCGACGTAAATGGAAAGTATACACGTCCAAGTGTCTGCTTTTTTGGTTATTTATGTCATACAAGGAAAATTCAAACTACATTATTTTGGGTCAATTTCACCCTAAAATGTGTATATGAAAGTGATTAGTTATCCAAAATTAGGTTGTTCTTCCTCACTGCCCCACAGATGATGTCGTAAATAAACAGAGCTGCGTCTATCCAACGGGGGTCCTTGAGCCCAATAAGCCAATTTTGGGTAAATGTAGATATACCCAAATTTGGGTTGAATGAAGAGGGTCTTGGGTTGAATTTAACTACTCTTGAGTATATTTTTAGTTGGAGGTAAAGGCAATTTACCTTGCGTGAGTTTAATCGATTCACTCAAATGTTGACTTATTGGGCCGAACTATAGGATTGCGTCAAAAGAATCTAAATTTTGGTAGTTTGGCGGTTCCGTGTACCACGTGCAGCATTGTTGTACTTTGTCAATACGGATTCCCATAGACATGATTCAGCAAATAGTATCTTTCTAAATTTTAAAATAAATTTCAGCATTTTATGGGTGCATTAAATAAGCTGCTGAAATGCACTCCGTCAAAGCAATATGGCGAGTTAATTTTTACCACAAATGCCTAAATTTTCAGTCGCAAAATGATAGGTAAACTGAGGCGCGCTGACAAGACGGAGCTAAAATGCGTAACTTACCGATAAATCTGGAACGGCACACAAATTGACGTTCTCGGTCAGCCTTATTTGCGGTATGTTTATGCACAGAATTTTTTAATCACATGACCGAAACTCTTGATGCATAATAACTGGTAGTGACGAATGTGGTGACTAGCTGACTAGTTGTCGAATCAGTCACCATTTTTTAGGTCGACTATAAGTTGTATCTTGGTTATAATTCGATTGCGTATTAAAACCGTTTATATCATGAATGGATGTTTTATATTGGCTCCACCTCTTGCGCTTTTTTGGTTGCAATTTAGTCGTTAATAAGACGATTGGTTCAAATGGCATAACTTTCAATATAGTTGCATACAAATTACAGGAACTTATTAATGTCCAAGTGTGTTGCTTGGGATGTTACTGTGTTGCTTCTGGAACGTAATTTGAACGTTTTGGAGACAATCATTCTTTAGCAGACGAATGATTATTTAAATTGGATCGATTTACAGCGCCTGTTAAAATAATCTATACATCTTCATCTTAGATGACATGAAATTATAAAATCGTTAAAATCTAAATGATCAAATTCACACATTATATTTACTAGGTTTAATCACCGCATGACTTTATCATAATTAATTTTAATTGGCTTTTTTCGGTGATATTAATACTACTCGAAGTAAGAGGGAGTACGGAAAGTAATGAAAGAATACGGTGGATAGATACGCAAGCGAGCGATAAGAGAAATTGAACAGAAATTGAAATTAACAGAGGGCCATTGTTGAGCAACACAATCACAACGACGATCTTCTTGCCATGCGTTCTCGAGTTGAACGGCTAGGTAATAGTAGTTAGATTAATACTACTATCCCTAGACTGGCAAAAAGATCGTGGTTGTGATCTGTTAAATGTTGCTCGGCGGTATTTTCGGATCTATCAATTTCTGTTCAATTTCTCTTATCGCTCGCTTGCGTATCTATCCACCGTATTCTTTCATTACTTTCCTTACTCCCTCTTACTTCGAGTAGTATTAATATCACCGAAAAAAGCCAATTAAAATTAATTATGATAAATTCACACATTCCCAACATGTTGTAATATGCACGCTTATATTCTGCATCCAAGGGTTTTCAAATTTAACCAAAAAAAAATATTATTGCAACTTTTTTAAACGACTCAGTATCACATAGCCAAGCCACCATATTGCATTCTTGCAAACCTAATAGAAAGAAGATACTAAAATGTAAGAAATGAACGAAATATTTTTCTCAATATACGTCGAACTGAGAGCGCGTGAATTTATGAAGAATAAAAATGTATATTTCACTATAAATCATGGATCGCACTGGAGTTACTCACTCCTGAGTAATGAAAACGTACATCAATTATGCAATTTATCCTAAGCATATACATCATTTTTGGTTATTATCAATTTGCAAGAGAGGTTTTGTATACAGGATGCTTATTTTCATTTTGTTTGAGCTGAAGCTGTCAAATATTATCCAATAATTGGCAATTGGTTATCGCTAACTTCCTGCTAGTTATAACAAGTAAATGTTGGCGGCGCTTTGTTATTGTTCTAACTATGTAATGGAAAACATCTTTTATAACAACAAAGATGTTCTATAAGCCGCCATTTTTTTGCGCTTTTTCAGTGTTATAGGTGTACAGATTTTAGTTCTGCTCATTCATAATCTAACAAGGGAATTTGTATAGATTAGAACATGTATTTCATACAACTATATAACAAAGTGTGTTACTTGGGATCTGAATGCGATCTCCTAAAATTTTATCAAATCATTCGATCTCCTAAAATTTTATCAAAATTTCCAAAAATATAGGAAGAAATGTATTTTTTTCAATAAAAAAAAAACAATTTAAAATTTCTTTCTCATTATTTATTTGACACATCATATGTAGGCAAATTACAGTAAAAAAACAGGTAAATCGGAGCACTGATTACGGAGAATGAGATGTGTGAAATGAGCTTTGACTTTGCTTAAAAATTTAACAAAAATCTATTTCAAATCATCAACCTTGTACGGAAAGTCGAAAAAAAATATTTCCGCTCTTCTGCATTTTTTTTCCTTCGCGTTTTCGAACTTAGTGCATAACTCTACACCAAAAATGATCATCAGCTTACCGAGTTCAAAAATGCTGTAAACTAGTGTTATCTTTCTACAATTAAATGTCATGTAAAATTTCTTATGAATGAAGATTTGTTTTCGTATATCTGTTATTATATCCATACATCTGATGTTATGTCAGGTCTTCCTTCGCCCTATCCCGGAAACAAATTCTAGATTTTGATTACGTGCGTGATTATGCCTTATCTTTTTTGAAGCGTAGTATCTTTACGTGATTTAGTAAAAAGGTTAATCTAATATTTCTTTTTTTTTTTCTTTCTCCTTCCAGGTAATTTGCGAAAAAAATTCTCCAGAACAAATGACTCTGTAGGTATGAGTAAATATGAGAACGGAATAAAATCCATTTATTGAAGTTGAAAGCAAACTGTTTGGCCTGCGCGTAATTGAAAAAAGGCAGAAATACTTTCAAAAAATCAAATTACCCAAATCTTTGATAATCTAAATAAGTCAGAATTAATGCCAGTTCAACGAGAGATCTACAATTTGAACAAAATAAAGCTTCAGCTCACAAATCCTAGTCTAAAAAGTTTCCTAACTGCTAAAGATTTCAGTGATGCTAATCTATCTATCTGGTTAGATAGATACTGAGCCCAACGCCGCGCCATCTGTTTGACCCCGATATTCCACTTTGAAAGCGCACTGATTGCCTTCTAAGATGTTGTTGCTGATGGCGTAGCCAAAACTTTTTCATTCATCTGTTCCAATTTCCACTCCATCCATCCATCCATCCATCCATGGATTGTGTTCTCACTGATTTCTCTTCTGACCCCCACGCCCCTGACCCCGTCCTGCTACATCGTTGACCCATCCCAAAAAGGCCACCGGAACTCGTTACACAACCAACGACTGGCAAAAGCCATATCTAAGGGATGAAACAAGAAAACTGGAAACAATTTTCGAACTTGATGAATTGGAAGCGCCGCGCGCCGACCAGTAACGATACAGACAGGCCTCTTGTCACGCGTTCACCACGACCGATGGACGGGACGGCAAACCACTCTTGAATTATGTTGCCGAATTTCGCTTGCTGCTGTTTTCCGTGTTTTGTTCCGCCGCAGTAGGCTGCGCGAAATTTGATCCGCAGCAGTGTGGAGGAGGAGAATCGATTCCGGGAGAATGGAAACACTTTGGCAGCGCAGAGATGGCGCCACCATCTAGAATCGGCTCCTGCGATTAGGTACACGTTGCCGATGGCGCTTTTTTCGAAAATCTGATACGCAGTGCGGGATGGGAGATGTACAACATAGTAGCATAGTAGGCCTTGCCGGGTGATGTTGGGTTGGGAAGAAGATTCGTACGCATTTTGTGCTATCATTGTTTGAAGAACTTTTTGTATTTTGGGTTGAGGATGGGAGAACTTTTGAATCAATTCAGTTCACATTTTCAATCCTACAAGTTTAGAAACTTGTTCAGCATCTTTTTGCAGGAACTTTTCCTCATGCTGGCAGTGTTGTCATGGTAAAACCAGAGCTGGTTACCCAAGTTTTCAATATAACTGCGCCCCCTATGGTGCTACGCCCCCATATGAATAATTTAGCGTTTAGTGTGTCGATCTTACGGTTTCCAAAATAAAGCAAATAAGACAATTTTGCCGCTTACAAAAAAACTGTTTATCTTAGATGGGAAAATCGCGCTCATCATATACCAAAAATAGTGTAATTCTAGGTGTAATTAGTTTTCCGCTTCCCAAAATAGAAAGTGGCGATCTCAGATTCGAAAACAGCCCTCATCGTAAACTAATAACAAATTGAAAATTCATGCGCTCTGCAATGTGACCTACAGGAATGCCTCCAATAATTGCATAAGAAAATTCTCCAGAAAAGCCTTTAAAACTCCTCTCATGAAATAGTCCAGGAATTTCTCACGCAATTCCGCCAGGCATTCCTCTAGAGATTCCTTCAGGGGTTCGTCGAAGATTTTTCTAGGAATTCTCCTAGGAATCATTTCAGAAATTTCGCTAGGAATTTCTCTAGAACTTTATTTACGAAATTTCTGCAGAGATTTCTTTGGAATCTCACCAATAATTCCTTCAAGAATTCCTTCACTTATTCCTCTTGGTTTTTCGCCAGGAATCACTCCAGGAATTATTAAAAGAAAAAATAAAAAATCTATCCAGAGATTCTTCAAATAATTCCTCCAGGTATTTCAGGAATTCATTTTAGGAATTACTCCTGCAATTATTATTCAGGCGTTCCCCTAGATCTCAAACTCCAGAAATTACTTCAGAAATTCTTCCAGGAATGCTTGCAAAAAATCCTCCAGGAATACCTTCATGAATTTGTTCTGCAATTTCAACAGAGTTCCTGCAAAAATTCCACCATTAATTACTCTAGGGATTACTCTAGGGTTTTCTCCGAGAATTCTACCAGGAGATCCTCCAGTAATTATTCAGTTATTCCTCCAAAAAATCGTCCAGGAATTCCTCCAGTAGCCCCATAAGAAATTGTTCCTGAGAGTCCTCCAACAATTCATCCAGGGATACCTTCAAGACTTCCATCAGAACAACCCCCCGGAAATTTCTCAAAAAATGTCTCCAAAGCTTCCACCAGGAATTCTCACAAAACTTCTACCAGTAATTCTTTCAAGACTTCCTACTGGAGCTCCTCCAGAAATTCCTCGAAGAAATCTTTCAGGAATTATTCCATATACCCTCAGAGATTTTTCTAGAAATTTCTCCAGAAATGCATACAAGGACTCCTTCAGGACTTTTTTCCAGAATTTCTCCAATAATTCCTCAAAAATATTCTCCAGAAACTCAGGAATTCCCTCAAGAAATCATCCAGAAATTCCTGCACGAATCATTCCAGAAAGTGCTCTCGGAATTTCCCCCATTTGAAATTCATAACTTTAAATAGTTTTGGTGTCTTATTTTTGAGTAGTTATCGATAGGTCAAACTCAATGCTTTAAAACAAGTACGACCACGGTTTTCATCAATTAAATAGGTTTAATTTTGTTCTGCAATATGTATCATTTGAAATGAAAAATCTATAATTTTGCGAAAAACTACGTAACACTATTGCAAGTTCTCTTTTTTTTATTATTTAAGTTTATAGTTTGTTAAATCCAAACAAACCACCTGAAACTTGCAATTGCCATACTGAACATGTGTAACTTCCGGAAAAGTAGAAACTTATGCTTTAATTTCAATATTTATAGTACTTTTTGTGACAAAATCAGCTTCAGTGAATACTTGGTAACTATAAACATTCTTTTCAATATTCATTACATGTTCGATACATCTACGGAAACAAAAGTTAGTAAGTGTCTTTGATGTTCGCCTAACGCGCATTTTGAGAAAATATTGTATTTCATACAGAAGTATATGACTAATTGGCAATAGAATATGTGAACTACTACTTACTACTAACTACTAACCTTTGAGCCAGATGATGATCGCTTTCCGAAAATTGTTTTAAATTTACGGTGTTATTTTTACCAAATAAAAATGACCTTCACGTCAATCAAGTTCACTCCACTGATCAATGCAACCCGAAATCAATTCAATCATCTAGGAATTTTTCCAAAATATATATTTTCCAAGAATGTCTTCAGGAATTTCTCCAAGAATTCATCAAAGGATATCTCCAAAAATTTCTTCAAAATTCCTACAGAAATTCTTCCAGGTCAGCCTCCATAAATTACTCCAGCAATTCTCCCAGCAACTCCTGTGAGAATTTTTCAAGGATTTTTTTTCAAGAAGTCCTATAGGAGAATTCCTACAAAATAACTTCGAATGTCTCCAGCAATTACTCTAAAGGTCCCATTGGACGTGACAAATATTTGGCCAAACAAGCCCAATAAATGACCAACAGAACGTGAATCAAAGCAATCTTGGATAAATGTCGGATTTCAATGGCAAATATTTGGCATAATGACAATCAGTCTAATGGCACCTTAAGAATTTATCCAGGAGTTCCTCCAAGAGTTCTTAACCCTTCAGCGCGCGCGCCGTTGTAAAAAGTACAACACTACCAAAAAACCTCGCTCGCCGTACACAGCGCGAGCGCGGTGCAGTTTTAGCTGCTTGATGACGCGCGTCCTGGAAGGTTAAAGGAGTTCCTACAATAATTCTTTAAGGAATTTCTTTAAGAATTCCTTAAATAGTTATTTAAATATTACACCAGGATTTTTTTCAATAATCGTCTCAGAA
This sequence comes from Aedes albopictus, assembly GCF_035046485.1. NCBI lineage: Eukaryota > Metazoa > Arthropoda > Insecta > Diptera > Culicidae > Aedes > Aedes albopictus. Next base: position 516,020,719 of record NC_085137.1, on the reverse strand, counting down.
GTTTGTCCAAGAATTTTTCCAGGAATTTCTACAATATTTCCTTTAGGTATTTTCCAATGGTTTCTCCAGAAATTTCTCCATGCATTTCTCCAAGAGTTTCCAAAAAAAAAAATCTCCTGAATTTTATCCGAGAATTTCTCCAGGGATTTCTCCAAGAATTCCTCAAAAAACTCTTCCAGGAATTCTCCTCCACAAATTTCTCTAGATATTTCTTCAATAATTTCAACCAGAAAAAACCTGCAAAAATTATTCCTAAAACTTATCCAGGAACTCCTCTAGGAATTTCTCAAGGAATTCTTCCAAAAATTTTCCAGGAGTTTTACCAAGTATTCCGTATAGAATATTTCCAATAATTTCTCCAGGATTTTTTTTTTCCAATATTTCCCCAAGAATTCCTCCTACCATTTCTTTAGGATTTTTTCCAGAATTTTGTCCATGAATTTCTCAAGGACATCCAAAAAATGCTCTAGGAATTACTCCAGAATTTCTCCAAGAATTCATCCAATAAATTCTTCAGATTCTTCCATCGCTTTCTGCGAGAATTCTTGTGGAATTAAAAAAATCCATGATATTATCCAAAAACTTGTCCAGTAATTTCTTAAGGAATTATCGAAGGCTTTTCTGGAGCAATTTCTGAAAAAAAATTTCTGGAACATTTTTTGAAAATATTCAAGGAGATACTCCTGGAGGTGTTCGTGAAGAAATTCCAAGATAATTTTTTACGTGAACTTCTAAAGAAATTTTGGGAGGAATTCCTGGACTTGGAGGAAGTCTGGCTTTTCCAAAGGATTTTCTGAAGAAATGCCTGGAGAAATGCTTGGAGAACTTCTCGGAAAAAGAAATTCTAGGAGATATCCCTGGAGACATTCCTGAAGAATCCTTGGATGAATCGCATCGAACTGAGGAGCGTGGGTTCGATTCCCACTGCAGCTGTCAGGAAAAGGTTTCGGCTGTGCCACTGGGCGTTGCATGCTAGTTCGTTGTCTAGTGTCGTGCTTCCTTCAAAGAGCAAATAGTTCACTGGAAGCATTAAACGTGTCTGTGTCTTTCGATTCCTGGAGAATCCCTGGAGAATCTCTGGAGAAATTTCTAACAAAAAACATTAGGAATTTTGGGAGAAACTTTAAGAGGAATTTCTGGATGAATTTCCGCAAAAACACCTGGAGGATATCTTTGAGGTATTTCTTGAAAAATTCCCTGAGAAATTCTTGCGAGGATTTCTTAGAGAAATTCGTAGAACAATTTCTGAACCAATTTCCGAAGGATTTTCCTATAGGAATTTCGGAAAATACCTGTTGAAATTCCCGGAGAAATTCTTTGGAAAATTCTTGAAGAAATTCTTCAAGTAATGGTTGAGTAAATACTTTAAGAAATTTCTTGAGGAATTCTTGGCGGAACTCCTGGCAAAATTCGTGGAAAAATTCTAAAAAAAATTCCAGGAATTTCGTGGGAAATTTCTAAAGGATTTTTTGGAAGGTTTCCAAAAGTTCTAGGAGTTCTAAAAGAAATTCATGGGGAACTTTTTGCAAAAAAAAATATCTTAAGAAATTCTAGGAGGAAGAAATACTTCCTGGAAATAAATTCCTGGAAGAATACTTAGAGAAGTTCCTGTAACAATTTGAAGATAACTTTTTCTGATATTCAGGGGGGCACAAGAAAAAAAAAATAAAACTGGATTGATGATTTCTGGGTGGAAGAAACAATGGGAAAAACCACAAAGATATATTAGTGGGCGAAGTACAAGATAACTTTTCTGATATTTATGGGGGCGCAAGAAAAACATAATTTAGTCATTTCAGGGCGGAAGAGAAAAATGGAAATATTATAAATGGGCGAATTGAAAACCATTTTTATCTGATAAGGGCAAAATTACAAGATAACTTTTCTGACATTCCTGGGAGCGCAAGAAAAAAAAAAGATTGGTGATTTAGGAGCGGAAAGAAAAATTAAACAAATCGGAAATGGGCGAATCACAAGTTAACTTTTTTGATATTCATGGGGGCGCAAGAAAAAAAATATTGAAATTTGATTGGTGGTTTCGGAACGGAAAAAAATGGGAAAACCCACAAAGGTATATTAGGCTCAGTGTACCAGTTATGGCTATAGTGCCTCAAATTGGCTATAGTTGATTTTCAACCTTTAACGATGAAAATCAAAATGAAACATTGTGTGAATACAAGATCACACTCAGGAAAGATGATTGCAATCATTCAAACTTCACAATTTGGTAAAATTATAATAGAAATAAATCATTTTCCTTATAATTTCGGCTTCCTTGCACCCTATTTTGCCATAGTGTACCAGTTATGGCTAATCCCATAAGGAATGCATGCGAATTGTGCAAAGTGGAACCAAAATAAGAAAATGTGTCCATAACTGGAACAGGGTTCCTATCATTGGCACACGCCGTAATACATACTTGATTGAAGAACGGTAGACAGTTACACCCTTGAAAAAGGCCAAATACAAAGTGCCGAAACGTCGGGCAGAACAAAACTATCCGTTTTGATCCCCTAGACTGCGAGACCCAGTTAAAATTGCGTAATAAATACTTAAAGTAGATTTGGCCAGGCTTGTTTGGAAACTACACAATCATTTGACATATTAGAAACATTCGTCGGTCTCCTTCTTGTTTTTATAGAAATAGTTTTCTTTAGGTAGGATAACTGGTACAGGCACCCTAGTTACAAAAATGTAAAAATTGTAATGGGCGAATAACAAGATAAATTTTCTGATATTCATGGTAGCGCAAGAAAAAAAAAAATTAATAATTTCAGGGCGGAACAAAAATTGGAAAAATCAAAAAAGGGTGAATTGCAAACCCATTTTTTCTGATAGGGGCGCAAGAAAAAATTAAGAGAACCACAAAGGTATATTACTAGGCGAATTACAAGGTAACTTTTCTGATATTCCTGGGGCACACAAAAAAAATAGTTTGGTGATTTCGGGGCGGAAATAATTGAGAAAACCGCTAGGTATATCTATTTGCGCTCGAAAAAGATTTTTCTGGAGAAATTTTTGTCATATTCATGACGCAAAACCGTGCGCAAAACGCATAAAATATGATGTACATAAAAAAAAAAATTTGAAACATTTTTCATAGAAGCGTGTTTTTTTCCTGAGTGCCAGACAATTTTTTTGTCTTTCTCGTGCACCAAGGTGTACCGAAAGGCTATATGTTCACTCCAAAAACGAAAATTGGATAGAGCCCCCGGAGAGGTCAAGTCTTATATACCAATCGACTCAGCTCGACGAGTTGAGATGATGTCTGTGTGTATGTATGTGTGTGTGTGTGTGTATGTGTACAAAAAGGTCATCTCATTTTTAGATAGTAACTATGATCCGATTTCAACGACCGATGGTTCATTCGACGCGGCATATTCTCCCATTGTTTCCTATTGAAAATGGTTCAGATCGGTCCAGCCATTCCGGAGTTATGGTCATTTGGGAGTTCCGGACCAGTACCCCAGGAAGGGGCCAGATATGAAAATGCAACAAACCAATGCATGCGACCCATCAAACCACGGCATTTTCCATTATCTGATGATCGGTAAGCAGCAAAATAGTCGCAGACTATATCTGAACCGGTAGTGTTCCGGAACCGGTTCCGGGTGTCCCACCGGAAGTGGCCAAATTTAAAAGTGAACCAAACCCATGCATGCAACACATCAAATCGCTGCTTTTCCTATGACCTGATGAGCGGTAAATAGGAAAATAGTCTCTCAATAGTCTCACCGGTGGCATTCCGGAACCGGTTCCGGGTGTCCACCGGAGGTGGCCAAATATAAAAGTAAACCAAACTCATGCATGCGACACATCAAATCGCCGCTTTTTCTATGATCTGATGAACGGTAAACAGGAAAATAGTCTCACTGAACCGGTAGCATTCCGGAACCGGTTCCGGGTGTCCCACCGGAAGTGGTCAAATATAAAGGTGAAGCAAACTCATACATGCGACACATCAAATCGTGGCCTTTTCAATAACCTAATTATGCGGTTAGCATGAAACTAGACTAAGCCCACATTAGAAACTACTTGTACATCTGTCTCGCGGAGAGTGGCCAAATGTAAAAAAGAACCAAACCAATATTCGCGACACATAAAATGGCTTTTTAGGAATCTTGATGAACGAATAACAAGAAAAAATATCTCAGATCATAATTGGGAAAACTAATAGTATCCCGGAATCGGTTCCGGGTGTTCCTCCGGAAGTGGTCAAATGTGGAAGGAAACTGAACCGCATGCATGCGACACATCAAATCGCGGCTTTTTCGATAACCTGATGAAAGGTTTTCAAAAGAAAGCCTTAGATTACGTTAGAGACCACCGGTAGACCAATATAAAAATGAACCAAACCCATGCTTGCGGTACATCAAATCGCTTTTTTGTCAGTAACCTGATGCATGGATAATAAGCAAATAGGCACAGTCCACAGAAGTTACTACCCGTCGCTTGACCGATAGTATTACTAGCTCTGGGTAATCTGTATCTGAAAACAGTTAGTATAAGTTAGTATAAGCTCAGACCACACTACCGGTAGTGTTCCAGAATCATTTCCGGGTGTCCCATCGTAAGTGGTCTAGTATAAAGTATACCAAACTCATTCATGGCATATATCAAATCGTGACATTTCGATAACCTGATGAACGGTTAGCAAGAAAATTGGCTCAGACTACATAAGAGGCTAGCGGTGGTGTTGTAGAAGCAGCGTTGAGTGCGTCAGCGGAATTTCGAAAGTGAACAAAATCAATGCAAGCGATAGATATGTGTAAGAGAACCAAAAACCTAAAAAATACTAGAGCGATCTCATCAAACCACACCATTTTTGATTCCTGAGATGTTAACATACAGTAGGATGGGTCAACGTTGTATGGAATTAAAATTTTAGCGCATCAGCCCCGAACATTTTTTTTAAATCCCCTTTTGCGTCTAAAATTACTGCGCAAAATTTTGCTGCGACTGGAGGGCGAGCTCTGTAATGCGTTTAAAATTTGAATAAAATTTAAAACTGGCAATTCAAATTACTACATTACAAATTTTACATGAGTCTCGTAACCAATGATAATAAAATATAGCCTTAAGAGTGCAGAAAAAGCTTAGACGAAGACTTGAGGTGACCTGTGAAAAAAGTTATATCCTAGCTTGTCAAGCAGTCAACTGAGAGAACTGATATTTTCAGCCCTGTCTATACGTTGAACATAACATCGGAATAAGTGCCCCAATTCGATGATGATTTTGATAAAATTCTCGTTTTTCTAAATGATGTATTCTCAGGATTCAGAAATTCGTAGGTGGTACAGTCCCAGATCAATGATATGAAGTGCCTCAATCCTCCGGCTCATCCGTTATCAAGTCACAGTGCATTGGGGCTGATCACTGACTCTAAGGCTAGATTGATTGCGTCGACGGAATGACAATGAGTACATATTCAACGAGAAAGGCACTATCACCACTAGGTGGATTAATCTGGGTTTTTCACTGAAGAGCTGGTTACTCAGTGAGTAGCTTGGGGTAACCACGATGACACCCCTGCAAAGTTTATTTGTATTGAAAACAATCTGTATTTGCTAGATAAACTGTAGTCCTGGATGAAGCAGGAAAAATATGCTTGAACTTAAGGTGAATCGGGACGCTGTGTTATTTTTCCTATCTTCCCTCTCTTTCTAACAATTTGCCTCGCGATTTTGAAGATGGTAATCTCGATTTCTATCGCACAGATGAGGCTGAAAAACAATCAGCATATGCACTGCAAGTGAGCATACACAATGATAGATTTTTGTTCCATTATATGAAGTAGAATCTGAGATTACCATCTTAGAAGAAACAGAGCAATGGCGGATGTTTCCTCGACCGTCCCGTCCGCCCTTAAGCTACTTTAAAGTAGCATATTTTATTGCAAAGTCACACATATCGTTTATGTAAACTGGATAGTGCCCCGTTTTGAATGGATTTGTTTATGTTTTTATCAGCTTTCAACAGCAAACAAATTATCTCCTCTTCAACAACAATCCCTCGTTACCAGTGAGTAAATGTTTAAACACACTCATTTTATCTCTCTCGATCAATAGAACTCCAACAATAGGTAATTTCCCTGCTGTCTGTCGCCATGTTGCTGCGCAAACGACCGAGCCAAAATGGAACTTTCCCATGCAGATCATAATTCAAAATAACAACTGGCACCTGACAAAAGGTGGAATGTCATTGGGCAAAAATTAATGAGCCGGTCCCTCCGTCCTCCGACACATTGCACAAACTGTCTGACCGAGCGAACATGTGGAACGACGGATGCAGCAAAAATTAAAACACGGAAAATCCGACCAACGATGCTTCTTCTTTCTCTGCTCTGCAGTCACCCCACCTGGCGGTACGGCTGCGAAAGAAAGAAAAGCTCATCAACCGAACCGGAGCAGCATCCCCTTTCGTTTCATCGTAGCAACCTCAGCAACTTGTCCCAAACTGTCATTTATCTGGTTTCCGGGGCTTCGGACCTCACTCACTCGCTCGTCCCCACAGGAATCGAAAAGGGGCGGAACCGCCCCCCCCCCCCTTTCCGCCGCAAACCAGCTGGAAATGTGTTTATTTTCATTCAAAACATTTAATGCGACAAGATCACTGAAGCATAAATTTCAATTTTATTGACTTAATTAATGTTTGTTGTACGGTGGATCCACCCTCGTGTCCGAAGCATGTCGATTGGCTCCCCCAGTCAGCCAGTGTGCTCGGCGTCGAATCTGAAAGGGTTTGTCAGATAGAACCCTTCCTGGAAGTTCCTTTCATCCCTCCCTCAGAACTTTGACTTGTCCCATCCGTGCCAAGCCAAGCCAAGCCCCAAGCTCGCCAATCGAAGCAACCTTCGTCAAAGCCACTGACTGTACGCCACCTCACCGCACCGCCTTCTGCTCGAACTAAGCTCAAAGCGTTCCGCTAAACATCATCATAGCAGGCACTGATCTGTGTGCGTTGTGTTGGCAAGGAATGAGGATTGGAGTGAGGGGGTGTGAGATGATACGGAATTAATTACAGCTGATTGCGTTGTAATTGAAGTGTGAATACGCTATTCCCTTCGTTGCGCTTGAATCGACTCCCTCCGCAGCATGCCGGCGACCATGCGTCTCCATCGAAGATCGACTTCAAGCGAGGCGACGACGATGGCAATCAGTGTGGAGAAAAGTTTAAGTTCACAGCCAGCGTGTAGGATTGCTGCGCTGATGGTGAATGGTTCTCGATTCAGTGACTTTTACCGGTTGCTTCGATTGTAGCAGGCAGGCGGACGGGCTATTGTAAAATCGATACTGTAACACAGTCTACTTTGAACGTTTCATTCGCAAAGTGGCTTCCTCTTGGGGGGCGTCCATAAATGACGTAGCTTTTTTTAAGCGATTTTTAATACTCCCCTCCCCCCTCGTAGCATTTCGTCACAAATTCAGATACCCCCCTCTATAAATGACGTAGCTTGTTAAACCCCCCCCCCCCCCCTAAACAAAATTTTCATGTAAAAAAAATCGAAATTAGCTCTGATTTCAATTTTAACTTGTATGTGGAGCGATTCCAAGCAACAGCATCAAAATTAAGGAAAATTTTTAATTCATGATTTTCTATTGAACTGAAACTTTGCACAGTTTTTCAGTTCCATCTAAATCGCCATTTTTCGATATCAAATTTTTATTTAGAGCCACGACTAACTTTTCAAAAGGGTGTATGTGAAAATGGTTCAAAAATATTCAAAAATATGCACAGCAAAAACGGATTGTTCGATTGTTATGAATTTTTCAGCAAAGTTAGATAGCTAAATGGTGATTTCTAAGAAAATATACACTGAAAAAAAATCTATTTTATTATTGAAAAACATCATTTTTGTCACAAAAACTCAAATATCTCAAAACCCTATCTTTTTACCAACTTGAATTTTTTAGGGAAAACGGTCCATTGTATTAGCAATCTACCATAAAAATTTGGTGATGGTAAACTAATAAACAAAAAAGTTATAATATTTTAAAAATTTCACAATTTTTACATTTAGTAAAAAAAATTTTTCTGTGTAAATTATTTCGGCCGGGAATCGCGATTTGATGCTGATTTTATTGTTCAGCAAAGTTAGATAACTAAATGGCGATTCCTAAGAAAATATACACTGTGAAAAAAATCTTTTTTAACATTAAAAAATATCATTTTTGTCACAAAAACTCAAATATCTCAAAACCCTATCTTTTTACCAACGTAATTTTTTAGAGAAAACGGTCCATTGTATTAGCAATCTACCATGAAAATAAACAAAAAAGTTATGACAATTCAAACATTTCACAATTTTCACATTTAGTAATAATTTTTTTTAGTGTAAATTATTTCGGCCGGAAATTGAAGTTTGATGCTGATTTTATTGTTAATGGCCTTGCGTGAGTAAAACAAGCTGTTTTTATTATATATTATATATACATATAATATAATATACTATGTACCGTAATGTTCCGATTTTATCACGCCCTCCGCGCATTAGTCGTTTATTCATTAATTTGCTGTTACATTTGAGGACAAGTGTTTTCCCTCTTCTTCAAGATGAATGTTGAAAGCGTGTTTTGCAACGTTAAAAATATTGAAATGGGTATAGATGTTGAAGAATATTACAGGGCATTTTTGAAAAGGGGCGTAATTAAATTGTTTAAACAGATGTCGCTGATGGCAATTTCTCAGTTGTTGTCGTTTTCGAACTTCCTGCGCCCTGCTTTACCGATGATATACAGATGGCTCGTTTGTCAACTTCTAGACGGCAGGACGTGCAAATGCGTAATTTTGTACACAATGTGGACATTTGGGCATAACCAGTCTCTTTCAGTTTATCTATGGTGCTTTCGGTGAGATTTCGTAACTCTTTTGAACATTTTTTTTCATCAAACGGTCTACAAGAGAGCGTTGAGTTGAAGACCTTTGAGAAAGCGACTGTTCATCTTGTTCGTTAGATTATAATAAACAAAATCACTTATTAATTTTAACTTACTTGTTTGGTGTTGGTGGCTGAAGAAAAAAAATACTATACAATTTTTAATATTCATAGCGGTAGTATTTTTTTGTTTTTTTCGTGAGCATTGTCAGGTATGTATACAGACAAACAAACGTAACACTGGCGAAATTTTCATTGACCACGCCTTCAACGATCATTTTGAATCTTGGTTGTGGCTTTCATAACAAGAAGAGCGCCCATCGTTTTTCTTTGCGTTTGACGTTTCACACTAGCGCCTTCTGATGACGATATTGCACAACGCAGTGTTTCGTGAAACATTTCCACCAGGTGGTGGTAGTGTGAACTGGGCGATGGATTTTCACGAAAATTGTTCTAGGCGTTACGTCTGTTTGTCTGTGGTATGTACCTCTTATGCATTTGTTGTTGTTGAAGTTACTCGCATTCTTCCGATCATAAAGTCTGTTCTCTAAGAGGGATTTTTTTTGCGGATAAACTAGACGTATACGCGTATAAAAAAACTTTTATTATACAGCTTTTGTCTTAAAAATAAATTCAATTCCATTTTTCTTATAATCAACAGCTTTTCAACACTATCAAGGGATTTTTTCACCAGTCACGTACAATAAAAAGTATGACAATCTCAATATTTTTGATCACAACACTGGATCGCATCTAAGTTTCAAATAGATACTATAGTAATTACGAATAATCAAACTAAAGTATCATGAAAACAACTTGTTTAATTCAGGCGGTAGCCTTTACAATAAAATCAGCATCAAAATATAATTCTCGAAATAATTTACACAGAAAAAAAATTTTTTTTTGTTACTAAATGTAAAAATTGTGAAATGTTTGAAATGTCATAACTTTTTTGTTTATCAGTTTACCATCACCAAAATTTTATGGTAGATAGCTGATATAATGGGCCATTTCCCCTAAAAAATTGAAGTTGGTAAAAAGATAGGGTTTTGAGATATTTGAGTTTTTGTGACAAATATCATATTTTTTCAAAGTAGAAAAAGAAATTTTTTACAGTGTATATTTTCTAAGGAATCATCATTTAGTTATCTAACTTTGCTGAAAAATTTATAACAATCGAACAATCCGTTTTTGCTGTACAGCTTTTAGAATATTTTAGAACTATTTTCGCATACACCCTTTTGAAAAGTTAGTCGTGAGTGAATATGAAGGTTTAATATCAAAAAATGGCGATTTATATGAAATTGAAAAACTGTGCAAAGTTTCAGATATTTTTGAAATGGTCGCTCAGGATCGACTGACATGACTCCGTGGAATTCCTCTGTGAATAGAATATTATGAAAAAACAACAATAGCAAGAAACATTGCGACTATCAGGTTCAGATCGCCGACATCAATACCATAGGTGCAACCAGAGGAGATTATCACCAAAGCTAATGACTCAATCAACCACCCATCGTTCTGCTTGATGCCGAAGAACAGGAAATTGATGCTTCCAATACCATATTAACCTAGAAGCTCTTCCGAAGGTATTACTTTGCTCATGCTAATAAATCTATTAAGAGTATCAAATTGGTTTCATTTGAATAAAATTCACCACGACATTCGAAGGACACTGCAGGAGTTTCTTCTAAAATTCTTACAGCAGTTCATTTTGGAATTCCTCAAGAAGTTTCTTTTGGGATTCCCATTTTTGAGAATGTCTCCCTTTTTAGTTCCTCCTGCACTTCCTTCTGGGATTTCTCCATGAATTTTCTTTGGGATTCCATTAGGGAATTCCTCCTTATTGTATTCCTTCTGGTAGATCACCACAAGGGGTTCCTTCAAAGATCCCTCCAATAATTCATTCCGGAGTTCCTTCTTAGATTCCTCTAAAAGCTCCTTCTGAGACTTCTCCAGGAGTTTTATTTTTTTTTCTAAGGTTTTTCTGAAAGTTTATCCGTGGTTTCCTTCAGGAGTTTTTTCAAGGTTTTCTTCTCCTCTCCTCCATCAGCAGTTTCTTTGGACATCTCTACAGGGATTTCAACCGGAATTTCTTTTGAGATTCCATCAGAACTTCTTGCTGTGTTTCCAAAAGAAGTTCCTTTCGGGATTCTTCCATCAGTTCTTTCTTAGTTTCCTTCAGAAATTGACTCAGATATTCATTCCAAGATCTCTGCAGGTAATCCCTCCAGATTTCTTTTAAAACTCTCCCAGGAGTTGCTTCTGGGATTCCTCCAGGTGCTCTTTTTTGGATACCTTCAGGAATTCCTTCCTGGATTCTTTTGGGATTCCTGGAGGACTTCCTTCTAGGATTTATCCAGGATTTTTTCCCGGCACTCCTCTAGTAACTTTTTCCGGCATCCCTCTATTCACTCCATCCAGGATTTCTCCAGGATCTCTTAGAATTCTGCGAGGAATCTCTTTACTGATTCCTTCCATAGTTGCTTCTGGAATTCCTCCAGGATTTTCTTTCTTAGATTTTACCAGGAGTTATATCTAGATAATCTTCCGTGATTCCCAAAAAGTTATTTCCGGGATTCCTTACGGAATTCTCTCAATTATGTCTTCCGTGCTTTCTTCAGATATTAAACCAGGAGTTCCTCCTGACAATCTACAAATATCTCCTTCTGAGATTCTTCCAGAAGTTTTTTCAAGATTTCTCCGAAAGCTTCATCTAGGATTGCTCCAGGTACTCCTCACAGAATTGCTTTTGCAATTTCTCTATTTCCTTTTAAGATTGTTCTAGGAGTTCCTTCTAAAATTTTTTTTTTTTTTTTTTTTTTTTTTATCTGTATTAACGAGATTTTTAGCCCTTGGCTAATTCATCTCGGGACCCACGCTTTACTTCCCTTCCGAAGGAAGAACTCACATTTTGCGAGTTTGTCGGGAGTGGGATTCGATCCCAGGTCCTCGGCGTGATAGTCATGTGTTCTACCATCACACCAGGTCCGCTCCACACTCCTTCTAAAATTCTCCTGGAAGTTCCTTCAGGGATTCTTTCTGAGATTCCTCCAGATCCATTTGGAGTGTTTTCAGAATTTGTTTCTGGGATTCTAAGTAGGAATTCCTGTGGAAATATTATCCACAAAGTTACTAGAGGAGCTCCTTAAGAAATTGTTGAATGAATTCTTCGAGGAAGTCCTGTAGAAACTATATAAGAAACTCCTGGAATAATGCCGTAATGCCAAAAACTTAGAAAAAAAATTCCTTTGCAACCTTAGCGGCATGCAGTGCCCTATAGCAAGCAGCATACTATTGGTCTGCTTCTCAAGACCGAGAAATTGATTTTTGTCTGTAAACACAATACACTTTATTCTTTAGGGGCTGTCCATTAATTACGTAAGGGAGGGGGGGTTTGAGAAATCTTACGCGCCATACAAAAATATTTGGCTTTCCATACAAAAAATCTTACAAGGGGGGGAGGGGGTGTTGAAAATTCGCAAAAATTCCCTTACGTAATTAATGGACAGTCACGCAGGATTTCAAAAACACTTTCTCAGAAACAGTTGTTGCGTCCGATAGCTACATGTCTCATGAAATGAAGCCGGCATTTATTTCCATTATTTGTTATTTACATTAAAATGAATGGAAAAAATCATGTGATATATTTTTTTTTTGTTTACTGGAAAATGATACTTAATGCAAGTAAAAATTTTATTTATTTCAAATTTTTTTTTTCAATATGCCTAGTAGAAAGCTACGTAGCATATCATAAACCCCTACCCCCTTATCGTCACACTTCGTCACAAAATCACAAACACCCCCCTCCCCCCAAAATGCTACGTCATTTATGGACGACCCCTTGGTTATAGACACTTTATAACAGTTAAACCTCCTCAGTTAGTATTCAAGGGACTGCGGCTATTTCGCACAGAAAAAGTCTCGTAGTCAGTGATCTATTGAAGATTCATTGCACAGCCCTATGAAACTATATGCTGTCAAATGGTGAGTTTATGTCGTGGTTTATGTTCTGTTTGAGGACCTCAAAGAACTCCCTTGATTATAGTTCATCGAATCTAGGTCCCAACGTATTTGGTTTTCTCTAAGAGTTTTATGACTACATACTCACACAGCCTATGCTATGCTCAATCAAGTGGGGAGTTCAATGATTCTTTAAGGGTCTCCCTTGAGTAAAGATCATCGATCTATCAGGATCTATCAGGATTATGGCTAAATCATACTCACACAGCCTCTAGCATCTGTTTTATCAAATCTTAAGTTCTATGACTGTATAGTAGTATCCGAAAACTTCATGGAGTTAAGGAAAGTGTATTCAGTGATCTATTGGATCATTGGGAATGAAATTTGTGCTTGCACAGCCTCATGTAACAATGTGTTGTCAAGAGATGAGTTCATCGTCAGTTTGAGAAACTCCAAGAACTTCCTTGGGTATAGTCTCTTAGTCTCTTGGAGATTTATCCTTAAGGTTCACACCAACACAGTCTCAGGTCAACGGCGTAGCCAGCTTTTCTTCTTACTCACTCTCTCTCCTAAACAAACACGAGAAAGAGTGGAATGGAACCAGGGGCGAATGGCCCCTCTTTCCATCCTTCTCTTTCTCATGTTTGTTTAGGAGAGTGAGCAAGATAAAAGAAAAAGCTGGCTACGCCGTTGCCTCAGGTAGATATTATCCATCAAGTGATGAGTACGATGATTCTTTAACCCTCGAGCAGTCGCGTCTTCGACCACCTGACAGTGACAGTGATTTTCCATGGTGCGTTTGCTCTGTATACGACGGACCGGGTTGAGGGTCCCCAAAAAATCCATTGAGTAAAGGTAATCAAATCTACGAGAGCTACTGGTTGTATCTACATAAATTATTAATGATGTTCATACTCACACAGCCTCAGGTATCTATGTTCTATCAGGTGGTGGGGTCTATGACTGTATAGAAGTATAAGAGAACTCCCTGGTGAGTAGGTCATCTCATACAGACAGCTATGTGCAGTCAAGTGGTGAGTTCATTGTCTGTTTGAGGAGCTTCAAGAACGTAGTATAGGTCATCGGATCTACTGAGGTATTTGGCTGTCTTTGAACAAACTTTGATCTGGCTTGCAGTTTTAATAAATGGGCCTACTAATTTATTTTCTTGGCTTCAACGCTTCGATCCCAATTTGGATCTTCATCAGGGATCTATTTTTATTTGTTTGACAGTCAGAAACATTAATTATTAACAGTAGTTTTGCATATAACATAACTAACAAAGAATTATTCATAACTGTCCAAAAATATTCAGCCTGTAGTGTTGTTTTAGTTTTGTGGTTAGGAACCCGGGTAGAGAAAAAGAGCTCGATAATAGCATATTATGATATTGAGATCAAAATGTGATATTGGTTTGATTGATATAAGAGATAAAAGATCTCAAAATAATATCTAAAATTTACTCCTGGAACATTATCATCAGATCATATTTAGATCTTGTAAGATCTAACCAATAGCAGCAAGCTATTCGTTTGATCTTGAAATATCACATATTGATATTGTTCAGATGTTCCAGGAGCATTTTTCAGATATTATTTTCAGATCTTTTATCTCTTATATCAATCAAACCAATATCACGTTTTGATCGCCAGTACTTCAACTCTACCCGGGAAGGCCTATGAAAAGTTTATATTGTAACTGTCATACTATGTGGTTGTCTCTTTATGTGTAAGGTTAATACTCACACATCCGCGGGTAACTATAGTCTATCAATTGGTTTGATTCTTTAGGGGTCTACAAGAAATTCCTTGAAAAAAGGCCATCAAATCCCTCTTAAACCACTCGAAAACCTTATAAAACGCCCTGAAACGCTTTGAAACGTCTCTGAAATCCTCATGAAACCTCCGTAAAATTCACCTGCAAACCTCTGAAGTCCTCTTAAACCACTCGGAAATTCTATGACACGCCCTGAAACGCATTGAAACGCCTTGAAACGGATTAAAACACCTTTGAAGCCCCCTTAAACACTTTGGAAACCTGCTGAAACTCTCTGAAACGCATTGAAACGCCTTCAAATGCACTGGACGCCGCTTAAGCACCCATGAAACATCCAAGAAATTCACCTCAGAGTCTCTGAAGCCCCCTAAAACGCTTCTCAAATGCCCTGAAACGCATTGAAAAGCTTTAAAACGTCTCTGAAATCATCGTGAAGCTCACCGGAGAGGTCATAAAACGCCTCTGAAACATCCTGAAATACCTTAAAATAGTTAATAACTTGATGATTTTGTGGATATATCGATCTCTTTCTACTCATAGTATAAGGGAGTAGAGATCAAAGTGGGTAATGAAATGATAGATATAGATATGATAGAATTCACTAGGTAGCGAACAAGTGTGAAAATTTTATAGGAGGTGAAATTTGGCAAGTAGGCCATGTATTGAACGAATACATCGAATGCGAATCGCTACCTAGTGAATTCTATCATATCTATCATTTCATTATCCACTTTGATCTCTACTCCCTTATACTATGAGGAGAAAGAGACCGATATAGCCACAAAATCATCAAGTTATTAATAGAATACGGTCGATAAATTAGAATATGTCTTAAAATAGTTTGAAATGCTTTGAAATACATTGAAACGTCTTGAAACGCTTCTAGAACACCCAAGAAGTTCAGAAGAGCCTATGAAGCCCCGTTAAAAGTCACAAAGTAGGCCAGTAATGCGTGTAAACAAGCAGTTTAGAAGTAAACATGTGTCGTCATTGTTATCCTTGCGCATGGTTGCTTGCATAATAGGTCACTGCATACGGCGATTGCTATAATACATTTTTTTAAGTCTTTGACGTTGTGGCCTTGGGAATCTTTCGCGATTTCCTCACAAATTCGTTCCGGGACTCCTCCAAGAGTCTCTAGTAAGATTCCCGGGGAGTTCTTGATAAGATTCATCCGCGGGGTTAATTACGATTGCTTCAGAAGTTCACTCTGGGGTTGTTCCAGGTATTTCTTCCGAGATTCCTGAGGTTTCTTCTGGGACTCCTTCAAAAGCTCTTGCCAGGTTTCCTCCAGGAAGCACTCCCTGGTTTGCTCCCAACATCTTTTCCAGAGATTCTTTCCTGGTTTGCTTGAGGAACACTTTCTGAGAATGTTACGGTTGTGGGAGGTGCCGGCAAAAGAATTTCAGGAATTCCTTGATTTTTTTAAAATTTCTTCCGAAATTTCTCTAGAAATTAATTCCTAGATCCCCCTAAGACTACTCCTTTCAAGATCACCCAAGCAACTTTTCCTGAGATTCTTGCAGGAATTCCTACCCTGGTTTCCCCACATTTTTAGAATACCTCTAGGATTTCTTTCTGAAATTCCTTAGGGAGCGATATCTGAGATTTTTTTTTTGATTCCTTCTGAAGTTACTTCTGAGATTCCTAACAGGTTTCATTAGAAATTCCTTCCCGGATTGCTTCTGAAATTCTTTCTGGGGCTTCAAAGGATTTCTCATGGAGTTTCCGGAATCTTCCAGAAATTCCATCCGTGATTCTCCTAATAGCTTCTGATGAATCAAAAGGAATTTGTTAGTGTATTTCCTCGAGGAAATCCTGTAGGAACTGCACAAAGGATTTCCATTAGAAACATCTGAAAGAATCTGAAAGAATGAACTTCCAGATCCTGCAGGTATTGCAAACGAATCAAAAAAAGAGTTCCTACATGAATCCTGGAAAGAGTTCTTGCAGAACTTCCAGAAGTAATTCCTGGCAGAAGCAAAGAAAACAATCCCGGAGGAATCCCTGATGGAGCTCCCTAAAGAATTCTGGAAGTAGTTCCTGGAGAAATTCCGAAGAAGGTTTTTGGAGAAATTCCGGAAGAAGTTCCTGGTTGAATAACCGTAGAAATCCCATAAGGATGCAATTCCTAATGCAATCCCAGAAGTAGTTCCTGAAAGAATCCCGGAAAGATGACCTGGAAAAATCCCGAATAAATTTTTGGAGGAATTCTTGTTGGATTCCTGGAAGGATCTCAGAAAGAATTCCTGAAGAAATCCCAGAATGAACTCCGAGAGGAATCTCGTATAGAATTTCTGGAAGGAATTTTGGAAGGAGATTCTGGAGGAATCTCGGAACAAATTCCTGAAGCAATTCCCGAGAGAACGCCTGGAGGAATCCCGAAAGAAAACCTCGGTAAAATTGCTGGAATTCTCAGGAATACCCTCTGGAAGTAAAAAACCTTCTGAGATTTATCCAGGGGTTCTTTCTGAGATTCCTCTAGATGTTCCTTTTAGGATTGCCGAGATACTCCTTATGGAATCTTTGGAGAAACATCTAGAGGGATCTCAGAAAGAACTTGTGGAGGAATCCCGGAAATAATTCCTGGAGGATTTACGGAATTCCTTGCGGCCTTCTGGAAGGTATTTGAAAGTAAAGACTGAATCCCTTAAAGAATTTCAAGAGATTTTCAGAACAAACTCTTGAACCAATCCCAGATGGAATCCCTTCAGAAATCTAAAAAGGTTTTCTTTGACTGCACAAAATCACAGGAAGAACTTCTGAAGGGATACTGATCAAATCCCAGGAAAAAAAATCTTAGAAGGAGATCCCTGAGGAGACCTAGCTCCTGAATGAATCATGGAATAAATTTCTAGAGAAAATACGGAAGGAATTCCTGCAGGTAATCCAGAATAAATTCCTTGCGGATTTCATGAAGGAGCTCCTAGAAGAGTCCCAGATGGGACCTCTTTATAAATCTCAGAAGAAGCTTCTGAAAGACCCCAGAAGGAATATTTGAAGGAATTCTAAATAAACACTTGGAAGAATCGTAGAAAGAGCTTCCTGAGGAATCCCAGGAGGAACTCCTGAAGCAATCCCATGAATTATTTCTAGAACTTATGGAGGAATCCCGGAAAGTTTCCCTGATATATCTTCGTATGGTTTGTTCAGCACTTCTGCAGATGTTCTCTCTGTGATTCTTTCAGAAATTGAGGAAATATTTTAAGGAAGGGATTCCTTCTGGTTTATAATTTTTCTTTTAAATTCCTTCAGGAACTTCTTATTATATTCCTTCAGAGATTCTTTACATTATCACGTGGTAACGAATCGCAGTCTTATTGAGATCACAATAATTCCCACAAGTCCACTGAAAGTTTGTCCATACCACAGGCGAAACATCTTTAGCGATAGAGGAACGAGTTTTGTGAGCATCAACCTGAACCTGAAGATGGAACTCCGGCAGATAAACAGCAACCTCGTTAGTACTTTCATCAATACGGATACACAATGGCGTGACAATCTACCTTCCAGGCCGCATATGGAGGGATCTTAGAAACGCACGGTCCGGTCGGTGAACAGCGCGCTGGCATCGCTGTGTACCGGGGGTAAGCCGGGCGATAAGGCCCTTCGTATGCTCCTGGTTGAAGTGTAACTGTGCAAATAACTGTTGGAGAGATTCTGGGCTCGCACCAAGTAGTTCAAGGACTAGGTATAAACCTGTTCAAGTCATTTAAAATCTGGTGATTTTTTCGAATGATCAAGTCCGGAATGATTGGCTCAGGAGCCGAGTGGTTGGCGTGCTTCCAGAACAGGATGATCGTGTACAAAATGCGGAAGTTACCACAGCCAGTACAGGAATGCTGGTTCGATCTATAGCAATGTTTGCAGTTCTGGAAGCAGGCGGTAGAGCTGAAGTCGACATCGATCAATTCTTTATTACACCAACGAACCTAACCTCAAAATGACTGACAACTCTCAGGTCATTTTGACAGCTGTAACATGAACATGAAAAGGAAGGCAACAGGATCGATAAAGTAGAATATATGATCCGTCTTTTTCGTGCATGTGTGTGGTCTGTCAAGCTGACCAGAGAAGTGTCAAACATTTTCATGGCTGGCTTTGTTGGTGTAATGAAGAACACGGTGTTGAGAAGGATAGAGCAATCAGATCTGGTAAGATACATTGTGGAAAATAATTAACATAGTAGTCCTTGCTTTTAGAGCAATTGTCATTCTTTTAAAGAAGCATTTCAGTCTTTGAACGAACCTTATGAAGAAAAGACGCAAACATTAAGGCTTTGGAGAAAACGTTGTACACGTCCGGTCACAACATTGGCGTAGTCGAGTCTTCCACAAGCGGGAGTAAATCTTTTGACGGACTAATGAAGCGAATTAGAAGAAACACAAATTTTCAAGCTTTGAGTGGAAATGGTATGAAATTTCAAAATTTTGTGTAGAGTGCGGCAATTCACCGGTTAGAAGTGCTGCGGTATGATAAAGAGACAGTTGTTAGTCTGGGCTCCGATAGAGAAGGCGGAGTACCAGACGAATAAGATTGGACCCTGATAGAGAAGGCAGTGGTCCCGTGGACTCCGCAAGAGAAGGCGGAGTACCACAGAAATCCTTCAGGACTCTGATAGAGAAGGCAGAGATCCCTTGAGACTGGACTCCGATAGAGAAGGCGGGTTGTTTCGAACGACAAAAAACAGCGCCTACCAGCTCACGAACGATTGATTTCAGGTGGGCTTTGAGGGAGATTCAATGCGTTTCAGGGGGTTTCAGGATGTTTCAGGTGGGCTTTGAGGGGCATTTCAGTAGGTTTTTGGAGGCTCAGGGGGTTAGAAGGTTTCAGATGGGCTTTAAGAGGCATTTCAGGGCGAAAGTATTTCAAGGGGTTGCAGGACGTTCCAGGGAGGTTTCAGGGGCGTTTAGGGGGTTCCTGAGGGTTTCATGGCGGATTTTAGGGGCGTTTTTAGGCATATCCAAAATGGCATCATAGTTGTGTATCCAAGTTGGAATCCGAAAAAAGGCGTAACAGTTGACAAGTACTTATATTAACAAAGGGGATTTCTTTTAATTTTTGTATAGTCCTGTGCGGCTCCGCGGTCGTGTGGCTAGTGTCTCCAAGCCCTTAATTAAACCCCCCTCCATCTAAGGACACGACGTAATTTACGGACGCTCTCTTAGGATTTTTTGTATCTGGGGTTCAACCTGAAAAGCATCTGAAAACTTCCTGAATCGTCATGTAACCCCTGGAAGATCCCTGAAACGCTTTGAAACACCCCCAAAAGCTCACCCGAAACATCCTGAAGCCCCTGAAACCCCCTTAAGCCTCCTAAAACTCCTCTGAAACATGCCTGAAACGTCCTGCAATCCCTTAAAACACATTGAACCCCTGAAAAACCTTTAAAGTCCATCTGAAACATGCTGCATGCAGGAGAATTCTGGGAGAAGTTCCTGAAGAAATCTCCAGAGGAACTCTGGGAGGAATTGCTGGAGAAAATTCTGAAAAAAATCCCTTGAAAAATTACAGGAGGATTTCCTGAAAGAACCCTTGGAGGAATTTCTGGAAGATTCCCTGGTGGAATCTCTGGAAATATCCCTCGAAAAATTCGTGGAGAAATCCCTGAAGTAATTGTTGGAGGAATCTATAGAGGAATATCTGGAGGAATCCCTGAAAATTTCCTCAAAGTATTCCTGGAGAATTTCCTGAAAGAATCTCTGAAGAAATCCGAAGAGGATTTCCAGGAGAAATTCCTGGACGAATTGCTGGCATAATTCCTGAAGGGTGCCAGGAATATTCCGGAAGAAATTCCTGGGGTATTTCCTCGAGGTATTCCGGAAGAAATTTCTTGAGGAAATTCCTAGATAACATCCCGGAGGAATAAATGGAGGAGTTCCTAGTGGTATTCCTGTGGAAATTTCTGGAGGAATCTCTAGAGTAATTCTTGAAGGAATTACTGGATGAATATCTAGAGTAATCTCCAGACGAGTTCTGAGAGATTTCTGTTTCTATTTCTGTTATTTTTCTATTTTTGAAAGAACCCCTTGAGAGATTCCTGGAGGAATTTCTAGTAGAATTGCAAGTGGAATTTCTGCAGAAATTCTTGAAGAAATTCCTGAAGGAATCCCAGAGGGTTTCCTTGAAGAAACTTGTGAAGAAATCCCTGGTGGAATACCTGGAGGAATCCCTGAAAAATTCCTGAAGGAATTCCTGGAGAATATTCTTGAAGATATTCTGAAGAAATCTCTAGAGGATTTCCTGGAAGAATCTTTGGAGAAACTTCTGGAGGATTTCCTGAAGGAATCTTCATAGAATTTCCTGAAGAGATTTTTCATGGAGAAATCTCTGGAGTAATCCCTTCAGGAGGCAAATCCACTGGAGGAATCAGGAAGCAATTCCTGATAAAATCTCGGGAGAAATTCCAGGAGAAACACCTACAGGAATTGCTGACATAATTTCTGAAAGATGCCCAGGAGAGATTCCTGGGGTAGTTCCTGATGAAATTACTGGGGTAATTCCTAAAGAAACTCCTGGATAAAATCCTTGAGGAATACCTAGAAGAATCACTAGAGGTATTTCTTTGGGAATTTCTGGAGGAATCTCTAAGAGAAATTCTCGGAAGAATTACTGGATGAATTTCTAGAGAAATTCTGGGAGAATTCTATTTCTATTCTATTATTTTTCTGTTTCTGAAATCCTGGAGGAATTTCAAGCGGAATTTCTGGAGGAATTCGTGAATCTATGGAGGAATCCTAGAAGCAGTTAGTAAAGAAGTCCCTGGGGGAATCCCTGAAGAATTACTGATGGTATTCCTCCAGGAATTTCCTGGAAGAATTAATGAAGAAATCCCTAGAGGATTTCCAGGCAGAATCCTCTAGAGGATTTCCTGGAGGTATTCCTGGAGAATTTCCTGGAAGAATGTCTGAGAAAATCTCCAGAAGAATTTCTGGAAAAATTCCTGGAGAAATTGTTGACATAATTTCTGAAGGATGTCCAGGAGCAATTCCTGGATCAATTCCTAGAGAAATTTCTGGAGGAATTCCTGATGAAATTCTTGGGGTAATTACTGAAGAATTTTCTGGAATAGTTCTTGGAGATATTCCTGGATAAAATCTTGGAGGAATTGCTAGAGCTTCTCCTTTGGGAATTGCTGGCGGAATCCGTGAGGGAATCTCTGGAGGAATTCCTTCAACAACTTCTGGATGAATTTCTGGGGGAATCTATGGAGAAGCTCTGGGAGAAATTTCTGAAAAAAAAACCCTTGAGAAATTCACAGAGGGATTTCAAGAGAAATCTCTGGAGGAATTCCTGGAGAAATCTCTGAAAAAATCCCTGAAAAAGTTCCTGAACGAGTTTTAGCGGAATTCCTAGAGAAATATCTGTAGCGATTCCTGGAGATAAAACTGGAAGATTTCTTGGTGGAATTTCTGGAAAAATTCCAGAAGGTATTCCTAGAAAAAACCCTGGAAGAATTTCTAAAGAAATCCCTAGGGGATTTCCTGGAAGAATACTTGAAGAAACTTCTGCAGGATTTCCTGGAGGAATCTTCAAAGAATTTCCTGAAGAGATTCCATGGAGAAATCTCTGGAGGAATCCCTTAAGCAATTCCTGATGGAATCTCATGAGAAATTCCCGAAGGAATACCTAGAGGAATTGTTGACATAATTTCTGCAAGAAAACCAGAAGCAATTCCTAGAGAAATTCCTGGGGGAATTCTTGTAGAAATTCCTGGGGTAAGTCCTAGATAAGTTCCTGGAGAAATTCCTGGATAAAATCCTGGAGAAATTCCTAGAGAATTTCCTTTGGGAATTTCTGGAGGAATCTCTAGAAGAATTTTTGGAAGAATTACTGGATGAATTTCTAGAGGAATTCTGGGAAATTTCTAGTTTTATTCTATTATTTTTCTATTTCTGAAAAAATCCCTTGAGAAAACCCCGGAGGAATTTCTAGCAGAATTTCTGGAGGAATTCTTGGTTAAATCCTCGAAGGAATTCCTGAAGAAATCCTTGGAGGAATCCTAGAAGCAGTTTGTAAAGAAATTCCTGAGGGAGTCCCTGAAAAAAATGCTGATGGTATTCCTCCAAGAATTTCCTGGAAGAATTTATGAAGAAATCCCTAGAAGATTTCCAAAAATAATCTTCAAAGGAACTTCTGGGGGATTTCCTGGAGGAATCTGCAGAGGATTTCCTGGAGGAATCCCTGAAAAATTCCTGAAGGTATTCCTGGAGAATTTACTGGAAGAATTTCTTTAAAAAATTCCAGAAGAATTTCTGGAAAAAAAATCCTGGAGAAATTGTTGACATAACTTCTGAAGGATGTCCAGGAGCAATTCCTGGATCGATTCCTAGAGAAATTGCTGGAGGTATTCCTGAAGAAATTCTTGGGGTGATTCCTGGAGAATTTCCTGGAATAGTTCTTGGAGAAATTCCTAAATAAAATCTTGGAGGAATTGCTGGAGGTTATCTTTTGGGAATTGCTGGCGGAATCCTTGAAGGAATTCTAGGAGGAATCTCTGTAGTAATTCCTTCAACAATTTGTGGATGAATTTCTGGAGGAATCTCTAGAGGAGCTTTGGGAGAAATTTCTGAAAAAAATCGCCTGGGAAATTCCCGGAGGAATTTCTGAAGAAATCCCTGGAAAAAACACTAGAAAAGTTCCTGGAGGAGATTTTAGTGCAAATCCTGGAGGAATGCCTGTAGCAATTCCTGGAGGGAATACTGGAAGATTTCTTGGCGGGATTTCAGGAAAAAAATCCAGAAGGTATTCCTAGAAAAAATCTTGGAAGAATTTCTGAAGGAATCCCTGAAGGATTTCCTGGAGTAATTCCTAGAGGAATTCCTGAAGAAATTCGTGGATGAATCTTTTAGGGAATTCGTATAGGAATACCAGAAATAATTCCTCAAGAAATCGCAGATGGAGTTCTTGAACAAATTCGGGAGGAATCCTTACAAGAGTTTCTGAAGAAACTCCAGAAGGAAACCCACAAGAAATTTCAAGAGGAATTACTAAGGGAATCCCTAAGCAGTTCCTGGAGGAAGTACTGAATCAATTCTTAGAAAAGTTCCTTAAAACAATGAGGAATTGCTGGAGGAACCCTAAAAAGAGTTCGTGGGAGAATCTTTGGAGGATGTTTAAAATAAGTTGTTTCAGAAAGAATCACAGAAGGAAGTCCCGAGTTAACTCCTGCAGAAATTCTTGGAGGAATCCCTGGGGGATATCCTAGAAGAACACCCGTAGAGATTATCGGAGAAATCTCTAGAAATACTCCTGGAGGAATCTCTATAAGAATTCTTGTAGGAATTTCTGGAGAAATATCTATACGCATTTCAATTCCCAGAATATGCAGCTGGAATCCTTGGAGAAATCCTGAAGGAATACTAATAAGAGTTCGTGGAAGAACGCCTTGGGGAATGCCTGCAGCAGTTCCTGAAGAAACCCCAGGGGAATTCCTAAATAGTTCCTGGAAGAAGTATTGGATTATTTTTTGAAGAACTTCTGAAAGAATTCTGAAAAGTGTTCCTGGGGGAACCCTTGGAGGATTTTTTCAAATAATTCCTGGAGTTGTTTCTGAAATAAACACAGAATATATTCCCGGTCGAATTCTTGGAGGAATGCTTGAAGGAAAATCTGGAGAAATCCCGGTAGCAATCCCATGATGAATTCCTTAGGAAATTCCAGGAAAGCTTTCTTAACAAATTCCTGGAAGAATTTCTGTTGGAAAAAAAATGAAGGCATCCATGTTTGTAATATTTTTTGGACGAATTATTGTTGGAATTTTTGGATGAAGAATGTTTTGTACAAAAATTTAAGGAACTCCTGGAAATTTCTGGAGGATTTATCGAAAAAAGCACTGGAACAATCACTGAAGGATCTTCTAAAGATATCCCAGGAGAAATTCCCGGAGGAATGCCTGGTGAAACCCATACAGGAATTCTTGGAAAACTCTCTGGAGCAATCCATGCTAGAATCACTGAAGGAAGCTATCGAAAATTCCTGAAGTAATTCATCGAAGTATCCTTGCAGAAGTATTTGTAAAAAACTGAAGGAATCGTGGGGGGAATTCTTAAAGCATTTCTTGGAACAAACCCTAAAAACCTACCTGAAGATGTCTGCAAGATGTCCATGGAAGAATTCACGAAAGAGAAACTCCTAGATATGTTCCTTGAGGAATTTCTGAAAGAATCCTTGGAAAAGTTCCTGAATAACTGCCTAAAGGAATTCTGGAGATATCCTTGAAAGAATTTGTAAAGAAATCCCAGGTATTGTTATCTTAGCATGACGTTTGTTTGAATTGAATACAAGTGCAAATTCGTGTAGCAATAGCATATAACTGCACTCTATAGCAGCATATAATTCTACAAAGTCCTTGTTTTTCCCTACCGGAAACATGCCATGTTGTTTTTGTGTTCCATGAATAAGCATCACAAAATTTAATCATTCATCTTGTTATTTGGTTAAATTCTATGATAAGATTGGAGTAGATTTCTTGGCTAAATTTCCTGTGATTCTCAAAAAAAAAGGTTGGATAATTGTGGATAAAAACCTCAACTATTAGAATAGTCTAGAGAATAGTTTTTTTTCATGTAATTTCTGGAACACTTGAATTATTGACAATATTTGAGTGCACGAACAACCCCCCACCCCCACCCCCAGCCCCCCTCTGGCTACGCCCTTGCAAAGAGCACTAAGTTGAAGCGAAGCAGGACAAGTCCCAGTGTGGACGTAGAGCCATTAAGAAGAAGAAGAAGTTTGTTTGATCCACTATAGTAACGAAACTTTGATCAACTTCGCTTATTTTTGAAACATTGTCTCACCGACATCAAGTCTATTAACAGCTTCATGAAATGGACCTGAAAATAGCACGAGTGGCACCCCGTAACCATTAAACGGCCTCGTAATCCGACTACGCCATTAGCCTAGAGGTCCCATGTACTCCTAATAAACTAACCACTAACCGCAAAACAAGTACATCCACACATCTTTCAAGCGACGACCTCGACCTGCGTCATTGGCGTAAAGCCCCGTACGGTACGGGGCGCCGGTCGTCGTGTAACAACAGCTTTGGCTGATGAAACCGAAATACCTCGACTCCTCGAGCCACTAACCAACGGCAACGACGACGCCGACGATAGAGTCAACTCGTTTCCGCTTGTGTTGTCGCATGGTTGGATTTGGTTGGTAGATGACGACAGACAACTGCCGCAACCACCACTACCGCCACGCCGCCGGCAAGAACACGGGAAGCTACGGACGGGGCTTTGTCTTCGATGTTATAGTTTGTACAAGAAACGAGCAAACAGCCTCCGGTACCAGCGCGCTTCCTTGCCCGGGAGCCCGACCCAGCGCCAGCAGCAGCGGTAGTCCTTGCAGCGATTTTCGTCCTTGCAACTAATTTGCCTACCGATATAATATACAAACTACCTAGTCTGGCGGTGAAGAGGCGGCGTATGCGGTGGTGGACTGGGATCGAAGCAATCAGCTGGAACGAACATCCGATATTTCCATGCAAGCGAGCAAAGCAGGCTCTGAGCGGCTGCTGCCGCATTTCAACAGTCAACAGAAACAAAGTAGACGAGGAAGGCAAGGGGATGATTCGCAGCAACCATCCAAGCAAGCAGGCCCGGAAACAGGTCGGGGAAGGGCTGCTACCATGACGATGGCATAATTATGATTAGTTTGAATAAATATTTGCTAGACGTGATGTTGTTCGAGTATATTTACTGCTCTGCACCCCGTCGACCGACATCACACGAGATTCTTCTGGAGCTGACGTTTATATGAACAGCACAACTACGCACAATCAACTGTAGTAACGGTTCGAACATCATCTCTGTGCGGGGGCCTGCCCGGAAGATACGAACGAGCTGGAACGTCAACATTCCACAGTTCATAATCGACCCTTTTCAAAAGTCAACCGAGGCATTCCGTTCCGAAATCGAACGTAACACTTTGTAGGCAACGAGTGGTCGCCTCCGGCCTTTGAAATCGAATGGGGTGCCAAAGTTTCTGACGTTGGGAACGATGCGGTAAACTCAAAAGCCATGAACCTTTACGTACCTGCGGCGACGGCGCGGCGGCCCAGCAATCAAGTGAACAATAACATGATGTGCACCTGGGGAACGCTCTGTATCGTGGGTGAAGATAACATAACTTTAATTGCTGTCAAAGCACATTCCCCTTTGTTTCGGAAAGGATCCAAAGTCGTTAGCAGAGGAAAAAAAATGGGCCTTTCCAAGGGTTTTGCTTTGGATCGTAGTAGGCCTGTGTGTCGTCGGTCGTTTTAGCACGACAACGTGTCTAATCGCATAGCAGGGGTAACCATGACGAACGGAATTTTGTGGTGTACACGCCTTCGCCGGATGTTGACTACTAGCACTCATCATAGGAGGCGAATGAATGGGGTCAAATGGGGGCGGATCGTTGCCTGGGGAACTTTGACCGATTGTGGTACGCGAATGCCATGCATTTACATCACATCTACGGATCCAGGCAGTGTGAGAAATGTGTTTAGAGTTACAAAATATTGTAAGCAGTGGTGTCATCGTGGTTCTCCATGAATTTCTCTAAGAACTACTTAAGGAATTTCTACAATAATTTTTCCTGGAAGCCTTCCAAAAAGCCCTTTAGAAATTCCCCCACAAATTCTTGCAAATTTTTTTTTAGAATTTTAGAGTTCCACTAAGAATTCTTCAAGCAATTTTTCAAAGAATTTGCCCAACGATTACTTGAAGAATTTCTTCATGAATTTTCCAAAGAATTTCTCCAAGAATTTCTCCGGGAATCTCTACAAGTATTTTTCCATAAATACCTACAGGAAAATCCTTCAGAAATTCGTCCACAAATTGTTATAGGAATTTCTCTAAGAAATCCTCCTGGAATTCTACCAAGTTTTTCTTCAGCAATTCCACCAAGAATTTCTCAGGGAAATCCTCAAGGAACACCTCCAAGAACTCCTCCAGGTGTTTTCGCAGAAATTCATCCAGAGATTCCTCTAAAAGTTTCTCCAGAAATTAATTATTTTTTTTTAAAGAAATTCCTCCAGGGATTGCTATTTGCTCTTTGAAGGAAGCACGGCACTAGACAACGAACTAGCATGCAAAGCCCAGTGGCACAGCCGAAAGCTTTTCCTGACAGCTGCAGTGGGAATCTAATTCACGCTCCTCGGCACGATGCGATTCTTCCAAGGATTCTTCAGGAATGTCTCCAGAGATATCTCCTGGAATTTCTTTTTCCGAGAAGTTCTTCAAGCATTTCTCCAGGAATTCATTCAGAAAATCCTTTAGAAATGCCTGCAGAAATTCATCCAGAAATTTCCGGCAAGACTTCTTCCAAGTCAAGGAATTCCTCCCAAAAATTCTCTAGAAGAACATCCGAAAAATCCTCTCGGAATTTCTTCATAAAAACTGTCAGGATTACCTCATTGAACATTTTTAAAAACTGTTTCCGAAATTCCTAAAGATTGTTTTCAGAATTTTCTCCAGAAATGCCTTCAATAATTTCTCACGAAATGACTGGTCAAATGTTTGGATAATATCCTGGATTTTTTTTTTGAAATTCCACAGGAATCATCGCAGAAAGTGTTGGGAAAATTTCTGGAGGAATTTCTTATGGATTTCTTGGATGAAATCTTGGAGAAATTGTGGAGTAATTCCTAGAGGATCTTCTGGATGTCCTGGAGAAATTCATGAACAAAACTCAGGAGAAATTTTTGAAAAAATTCTTCGAGAAATTCTTAAAGAAATTGTAGGAGAAATTCTTAGGGACAATATTGAAAAAAAAAATTCTTGAGAAATTCTTGGAAATATTTCCAAAGGAATACTTGGTAAAACTCCTGGATTTTTTTTGGATGAATTCCTGGAGAAAGGAATGTTTTCAGGGATATCTCCTGGAATTTCTTTTTCCGAGAAGTTCTTCAAGCATTTCTCCAGGAATTTTTTCAGAAAATCCTTAAGAAATGCCTACAGAAATTCCTCCAGAAATTTCCGGCAAGACTTCCTCCAGAAAATTCCGGCAAGACTTCCTCCAAGTCAAGAAATTCCCAAAAATTCTCTAGAAGAACATCCAAAAATCCTCTCGGAATTTCTTCACAAATACCTCCAGGATTATCCCCATGAATATTTTCAAAAACTGTTTCCGAAATTCCAGAAAGATTTTTTTCAGAGTTATTTCTGGAGAAAACATCAATAATTTCTCAAGAAATGACTGGACAAATTTTTGGATAATATCCTGGATTTTTTATTGAAATTCTACAGGAATTATCGCAGAACTTTCAGGGGGAATTTCTGAAGGATTTCTTGGATGAATTCTTGGAGAAATTGTGGAGTAATTCCTAGAGGATCTTCGGGATGTCCTGGAGAAATTCATGACCAAAATCCTAGAGAAATTCTTGAAAAAAATCTTCGAGAAATTCCTAAAGAAATTGTAGGAGAAATTCTTGGGGAAAATATTGAAAAAAAAAATTCTTGAGAAATTCTTGGAAATATTTTCAAAAGAATACTTGGTAAAACACCTGGCATTTTTTTTTGATGAATTCCTGGAGAAATTATTAGAGGAGTTCCTAGATGAGTTTTCGGAATAATTTTTGCAGGAAATTCTGGTTGAAATTGATGAAGAAATTTCTAGAGAAATTCTTGGAGCAACTCCTGGAAGAATTTTATGAGGAATTCGAATAGAATTCTCGATTTTTTTTAAAAAAACTCTTGGAGAATGGAGAAATTTCTGGAGAAATCATTAGAAAATACCTAAAGAAAATCCTGTTGAAATTCCTGGAAATATTTTTGGACAAATTTCTGAGACAATTTTTGGAAACATTTGTGGAGTAATCTTTGAGGAAATATTCAGGGAATTCTTGAAAAAATATTGTAGGAACTCCTTTAAGAACTCTTGGAGGATCTCCTGGAGAAATTCTTAAGGTGCGATGAGACTGTTTGTCATTATGCCAAGTATTTGCCTTTGAAGTCTGGAATTTATTCATGGTTGCTTTTATTCACGTTGTGTTGGTCATTTGTTGGGCTTGTTTGGCCAAATATTTGTCTCGTCCAATGGGACCTTTAGAGTAATTCCTGAGGAGATTTGAAGTTATTTTTGCAGGAATTTTTGGAACAATTCTCCTAGCCCCACAGAAATTTCTCGCAGAATTTCTGCTGGGTATGCTTCTTCTAAGGATCCCTCGTGGAATTCATTCAAGAATTTCCAAGATGTTTTTTTTTTTCAAACATCTTTAACGATTTTTCCTAAGGCATCCTCCAAGAACTTTTCGAAGGATTCGTTCAGGCATTCGTTTCACGATTCCTTTTTGCATAATTCCAAGGATTCCTTTTAGTGGTAAGTCTAATAATTCCTAAAATAACTCTTCAAATAGCAACTCCTGGAACTTCCAAAATATGTGTTGGAATGCTTTTGAAAAACTTCCGGAAGTTCTTCCAAGAGTTATTTCACGTATTCCTTTAACGGTACAATAGTAAAAATTCTCCAAGTTTTTTTTTCAAGAATTTCACGGGAAATTCTTTCAGAAATTCCTCCGAGAATTTCCTCAAGGGTTTTTGCGAGAATATTCCAAAGATTTTGTTAGAATTTGTTCGCAAATGATTCCACGGATTTCTCCAGGAGTTATTCTCAGGACTGCCCCAGGAACTCTTCCTTTAAAAAAAATACTCTTTTAAGAACTCTTCTTAAGATTTCTGCAGCGTTATTCGAAGTATTTTTAGGGTATTATTTGCTTGCCAAACACAGCATTAGCGTGAGACCGACGGTGGTAGTTATTGCATATTTTTTGTTTTTATTTATGTGTATTTAACATAATCTAATTCTACATTCAAAACCACTGCGTAATGGTGAATAGCTTATCAAGTTTTTTATTCATCCAGAATTCTTTAAAAGATCTTCCCAAGAACGCTTTCAAGAATTACGCCAAATATTCTTAAAATAACTTTTTGAGAATTTGCTTCATAAACATTTCTAAGAAATTCTGGAAAAAAATCGGTAATTCTTGGAAGACCGTATCCGGATTTTTTGAAACAGAGTTTCTCGAGAAATCTTCTCCGTATATCTCCAGCAATTCTTCCAAGAATTGCACCATACATTCCTTTAAGATGACTCCTCCAGGAATTCTTCCAAGAATTTCTCCACAAATTCTTCTAAGGATTCCTTCTGTGATTCTTCAACGTCTTGGACCCGAATAATTTTGCCCCGATGCTACCGCGTACACGTTTGTTATGCTCAGTTTCATCGCCGGGGTCACATATGATTCTTTTCGCACATTTTTTATTTTCAGAAAGGTAGTTCTAATTTTTTTCCGAAATTTATTCAAAGATTACTCTGTAAATACTTGCAACGTTTTCTTTAGGAAATCTTTTTAACGCTCGTCCTCGAATTTTTGAAAACTTCAAAAATTTCCCCAGATATTCTTCCAGAAAATCGATTGGGAGCTCACCTGGTAATTATCCAAGTATACAGCCAAATTTATAAAACTATTCCTTCAGAAACTTCTCCTCTGATTAATCATGTCAATTTTAAAGGTTTCTTAGAAAACTATATAATAAATTCCTGGGAAAAATATTACAAACATTTCTTAAAATATAGAATACCTTCAAAAGTTTTTCATGATTATTTCCTCCACAAGTAGAAATTTTTTAAATATTTTTTCTTAATTCTTCCACTGATCTCTACAGACATTCTTAAAAAGATTTATACTGAATTTCATTTAGGGATTTTCTCAGAAATTCTTCCGCAGATTCTTCTAGGCAACTTTTTGAAAATATGTTTGAGAATTCTTGCAAGAATTGTTCCGGAAGTTTTTCCAAAGATTTTTTCACGAGGTTTCATCCAAGGACATCTCTGGGATTTCTTTTGAATAGTTTTTTTTTATTCTTTCAAGGATTTCTTCAGAAATTCTTCTAAGGTTTTCTGCAGAAGTTTTCTAGAGAAATTCCTGGTAAGAATTTTTTGAAGCCTTGTTGGTTGAACTTATGGAGGAATTTTCGGAAGTATTGAAGATATTTAGAAGTATTCTGGAAGAATTCCCGGATGATTTCTTCAACGAACTTCTGAAAAAATAAAAATGCGAGGGTTTCCTGGAAACCTTGTTCGATTTCCTGGAGAAGCCTTTGGAAGCATTTCAAAAAAGTTTCCTTGGGAAGAAAAAATCTTGAAGATAATCGAAGCAATCTTGAAAGAATCCTGGAAGAATTCCTGGAGGAATTCATCGAAAAATTTCTAGAGGGATACTTGAAGTTATTCCAGCAATATTGTTGTACGAATTGTGAATATTCTAGAGGTAATCCTTGAGCAATTCATGTTGTAGTGCTTTGATAATTAATTATTGAAGAAATACTAAGATAAATCGTTGGAAGAATCGGAAAAAATAATAATAAAGGAATCTTTGAAAAAAATGTTGTTGAAAGAATACGTGGAGAAAGTGTAGAACAAGCTCCCTGTTAAAATACACGTAATTAAAACCAAAAAAATAATAAAAAATATAAAAATTAAAAATTAAATAAAAAAGGAAAAAAAAATAAAAATCTGTGGGGATATTTCTACAGAAACTTCAGATTTTAGAAAAGCCCTGGAGAAACTCCTGTAGAAATGCATGAATGAGGCCTTGGATAAATTATTAGAAGAACTCCTTTAAAAATCCTTGGAGGTATTTCTGCAGAAATTTTGCATAGAATTTTCGAGATTTAACCTTGCTGAAACTATGAAAAATTTAATCATATCGATTCAATTTAAAGATTTTATAAAAAAAAGTCCCGGAGGAAACATTTTGAAAATATACTTGAGAAATTCTTTGAAGACCTTCAACTTAATTGCATGGAGGAATCATTAGGAATTTCAGCACTCCAAAAAAGTTCTGGGAGGAACTTCTAGAAGAATTTCTAAAAGAACTCCAAAATTAGCTCGAAAAACTCTTACAAAAAACTCTAACTTCTTAGAAAGTTTCTGGAGAATTTGCTTAAAAAACCCTAGGGAAGCCCTGGAAGACTTTCCGGAGGAATTCTTTTTGAACTGCAGGAGGAACATCGGGAAGAATTTCTGGAAAAACTTCTGGAATGGATTTCGTAAGAGTACCTGGGATCGTTTTCCAGAGAAACTTCTGGAAGACATTCTAGAGCCATTCTTGTAAGAAAACCCGGAACAACGCTCTGAAAAATTACTAGAAGAATTACTGGTAGAGTTACCATAACCACTTCCAAATGAGAGCTTCTGGAAGAACTCTTCAAGGATTTGCTGAAAGACCTACAAAGGGAGCATATGTAAGAATTTTCAAGGCAATGTTCGTGTGCAGTCGAGCACTCGACACTGAAGAAGTCTGTTAGTCGCAACCGAAATAGCTCTCAAGTAACAATGAATGCTAAACAGTGAGAGTTATAGCTAAACATTGGCTGGTCTATGATGCCAGAGGCCGAATACAACGACAGCTGAATATTGGTCTGAAGTAAGGCTTGTTAAACTTCTTATGTCAGCAATAAATAGATGGCTGAATATTAAGTTGAATAGAATATTATTCATCAGTGTAACTAGCTTCAAAACATACACTAACATGTAGAATTAATCTTCTCTTGTTCAACCTTTAATGAAATAACTTTTGACAGTTAACCCAAACAAGTTTTTTGTAGAGTTCACATCGCTTCTTCAGCCTCAATACAGGCTTGGTTCAACTCATGTTCTTGATTATTCAGACAAAACAAATAATGCTTTCGTGTTCGAGGATACATATGCAATTGTATGTGGTGTAGGTACTAAGGTGAGTGACTGTAAATCAGGAGGTCCGAGTTCAATTTCCAGTTTTCCTATAGATTATTTTTTATATTCCTAAACATCTCTTCTGGAAATAAAAAGCCGCAAATAGTAGATATAATGCCACGGAAGTGTTTTTAATAAATTAAATTAAATTAAATAAATTTGATTGATTGCTGATTAAGCGCAATATATATAATCGGCCTTTCAATGAACTTCAAATCACCTAAAGGTTGAATAACATCACCAAAATTAGATGTGTAGGGGCTGAATAAATGATTATACCACTTGTGCTCAGCTTTCGTTCGAATGAAGGCTGCTTTAAAATAGTTGGAAAACCGTTTGTACAGCAACAAATTGTTACCTGGGCGGCCTACCCAACTAACAATCACTCATTTTACAAGCACCTTTACGATGGATTAATTTAGTATGATGCTGAATAACGTTTGAATAATTTTCAGGCACAACCTTTGTACGGGTTTTGTTCACACAAATTTGGAGAAAGTATAAAGCATGGTGTTGTGTACCAACTGAACTGTTCGTTGTTAAATCGTTTAACAACTACATAGTAAAGCTGTTATTCAACTCTATCAAAAATGAACAAAAATAAATAAAATTTAAAAATTTTCAATTTCCACGAGAGTTTATAATTGGCATTTATACTATGGACAACTTTTGTGAAATAAAAACTACACGTAAATTCATGTCAATCAAGATTCTAACTCGAGACCAGCCGCATGCCGTACTATCTGCGCTATCCTAGAGATGATGAATTGCAGCGCTCAAATCAAAACATAAACTTTTCGTGGTTTAATAATGATCAAACTTCGACTCCTATTCAGCAGTGGTGAATTAGCACAACATTATCATTAATAACTGAACAACACATTAATTCAGCTGCTCTTCAAGAAAAAACACGTGTTTTCATCATGAACTCTGAGTCAAAGTAAGATGAAACGAAAGCGCTTATTTGACTTGCTTTGTGCAAATTATACAGTTACATGTGCTAATTTTTACATGAACTTAACAAAAAGCAGAAAAAGGTATTGGTAAATTATTTTGTAAAAGAATTATTGCAAGTCGAATAACAATCTTATTAAACGCTTGAAAAGTGTTTTACATTATCATTGTTATACCAATACGAAAGGTTGAACATAGGCTACTTTTTCAATTGAAAAATCATTTGTACAGTAATGTGTGCAGCATAATTTTAATTCAGCTATCATTTCTATTATAAAGCAGCAGTTCAGCATGCATGCTTGTTTGCGGCTTGCTATTTTTAGTTGGGTAGGCCTCCTATATGTACGAAGATAAGCTGTAGTAGTAGTGAAGAAGTACTGTAGCAGTAGTGGAATTAGGAAGAATTTGCTCGTCGTGAAGTGTTATATTTTAACCTTCCTGAAGTACCACGTTGGGATCAGCTCGATGACGTAGTACTTAGTTTGTTTAACCCTTATGTGGCCGGCAGGGTACCCGTTTACCCAGCACCCATTTAAAATACACGGTGTAGAAAAAAGCAAAAAGTTTGCCGGCCACATAACGGTTAAAGAATGACCCCAATGCACAAGGAAGGTTAACTAATGTTTCAAGTGAAAAAGGTATACTAAAAGCTTAAAATGTTAGTGTATCGGTTTTGATTGAATCATTAAGAAATTCGATGATGAAAAACCGATTATTGCAGTAAAACTCTTAACCCAGGTAACAATTTGATGCTGTACAAACGTTTTTCCATCTATTTTAAAGCAGCCTTCATTTGAAAAAAAAAGCCAAGCACAAAAAGTGTACTCATTTATTCAGCTCCTAAACATCTAATTTTGGTGATTTTATTCAACCTTGAGCTGATTTGAGTTTCATTGAAAGGCTGATCAAGAGCTTAATATGCGCTCAATAAGCAATCAATAAAAATGGTTTATTTTGTAAAAATTAAAAGAAAAACACTTCCGTAACATAATATTTCTCATTTATGGCTTGTTGACTGTTTGTATAATTTGAAATTGATTTGAACTTAAATTATTGTAATTAATTAAAACTAAAAGCTTAATGAACTAAAACGTTAAACTGGGAACAAATAGGTTAAAACTTGGTAAACAGTCATACACTTTACAACCATATGTTGGACACTATACACGCAGCTACTGATAACATTGACAAAATGATAACACAACACAGAGACGTAACACGAACGAATAAATGTGTAAATAGTTCTCAAGCCAAACCGGAGGCTGTAGAAGCTTAAGAAAATATTTGCTCCAGTCACCAGTCAGTAGCCAATATAGCTTTGAGCAATAAAGAGGTGCATTTCGCTTTTAACTCGATCACCGTAAAAGTGTGCTTTATACCTAGTTTGGAAGAATCTCGGAATCGTGCAGAAAGTGTGCAGTGAGCGGAATCGGATAATTATATAGCTGGCCGTGATCTTCCAACCGGCGAACCCGGAGATTGATGAACATGGCTTTTTATTTCCAGAAGAGATGTTAAGGAATGTATGATTTATTCAATGGGAAAACTGGGAATTGAACTCGGACCTGTTACAGTCACTCAACTTAGTATCTACACCACACGCATCCTCGAACACGAAAGCATTACTTGTTGTGTTTGAATGATCAAGAACATAAGTTGAACGAAGCCTGTATTGAGGCGGAAGAAGCGATGTGGACTCTACAAAAAACTTGTTTTGGACTGCTGTCAAAAAATAATTGATTAAAGGTTGAACAAGGGATGGTTAACTCTTCATGTTAGTGTATGTTTTAAAGCTGGTTACTGAGATGAATAATATTCTATTCAACTTGATATTCTGCCATCTATGCATTGCTGACATAAGAGGTTGAACAAGTCATACTTCAGGCCAATATTCAACTGTCATTGTATTCAGCCTCTGACTCCATTGACCAGCCAATGTTCAGCTATTACTCTCACTGTTCAGCAGTAATTGTTACTTGGGATGACAGTAAACGTTAGGATATTTGTTTCCCCTGTGTGTTAACAAAATTACTTTCGTTCAGCATCGGCGTGAGACAAAAAGCATCGTAGCCGGCGGCGCATAGCTTTAATTTAGAAGATAAAAGAAGAACAAAAAGATAAAAACAAAAGAAACAATATAGAAATAAAACATTGTAAATCAAAGATAAACAATAGAGTCTACTAAGCGACACATTGTCACATTGATTGGTTGCCATGGCGACGATTATTTCAGAACCTCCCTCTACGTGAAAAAAGAAGCCGAAAATCGTACCATAAGAGAGAGAGAGCAGGTACAACCCGAAGAAGCGCCCATCGTAGATATGACACACAAAATCTGCGCCAATTATTTTTAATTGCAAACGAAATCGGCTTTAATTGATTTTCCCGGATCCTGGCTCCTTCGTCTCCCCCGACTTGACTGGTCTGGGCCCATACGTTGCAGCTAATCCAATTAAACGAATGGATTTGTGCCATGATCCGGTTGTGCACATTACCTGTTCACCCAACGGCCGTTTCTCCAGCCAGTCACTGTCCAGCCAGACGACAACCGACGGATTGTATCTCATCGCTAGACCACATAGACATGATGTCCACCCATCGCATCGTCTGGGTTCGTCTCCGTCCGGCGGCTCCCGGTTTCAATTCCGGAACTACCAATGACAGTCGGTCGGGTCGGGCAGATTTGTCGGATGGATTGCAATTCCTCTAAGTGGTTGCCATTTTTCGGGATTTAGGTTTTTTTTTCTTTCTCCAAAATTATGGAAAATGATTGAATTCAATCGTAGCATGCTTTGAAGCTTCAAGCAGAACGGAATTTACCGATTAAGCGCAAGTAGGCTACTTTGATGTTTTGTAAGAGGTTATGTTCAACTAAACGGGTGAGCTCGTTTTATGTTATTATTCTTTCCTGTCATGAGCAGTTGAACATTCCATTGCTAACTAGATGGTGCCTCAACGGAACACTAGCTGATCAAGCTTCCCGCAAAGCTATCCCAAAACCATCATCCTCCTCAAGGAGCGAACACGCCTCTTTCGCCTAAATTCTCCTTTGTCTTCAACTGTGTCACATTTCCCTTATTTTATACGGCGGGTACGGAGGCTGCTCCGTTGCTGTCCAGGGTACCGATGACAATCACGTTTAGGCCATAAATTTTGCCAGCAGAATAAATTGTGCTCCATCGTTTATCGTTAAATCTGGTTTATTGGGTTTTATTGGAGCCGGTGGTGGTTTCCGAGAGGGGAAGGAAGGACATGGGCGGGTGTACTTGAGAAATGGAAATCTGGGGTTAGGAATGAAATTCGCAACAATTTCCCAGACCTGTGGAATAAATTTCCTCTCGCCAGGGTTACTACTCCTCTCAAGCATATCTCGATCACTTTACAACAAAGGGAAAAATCCCATAACTCAATTATTCGTCTCTCCGTCGCTTTCTGATACTACTCTACTACCATCGCTCTCCTCCATCTCATAGCATAGCCCGATGACCTACCTAACAGGTTTAGAGAGGGTGAAGAAGATGGTTTCAACTGATAAGCGGGCGTTGCGAGCAAGTGGCATGGCAGCCGGAGACGGCGCTCCTAGATGGGCGAAAGCTGATGATAATAAATCTAATTATGCCGCTAATGACTGCCAGTAGCGAGGTTAAAACCAATCAATCGATGATAGGGCACTCTCGTGTTCTGGCCTTAAGTTGTGGAGCTATTTCTGAATAAGTACATATGTGTTTTGGCTTAAAGGGGATGGAGTTATTTTGACATGAGTATCCTTTGTTGAATTTCTTCTGCGATTCTTTCAGGAGCAACTTCAGGGATTGTTTTTATGAATCCTCTTGGAATTGTTTCAGGAACTCTTCTAGAAATTAATTCAGGACTTCCTCCATTAATTCTTAAGGAATTTCCTTAGGAACTCCTTTTGGGATTGCTTCCGGGGTTCATCCCGGGGTTTCTCCAAGAATTTTCCCAGGGATTCTCGCAGGAACTGCTACAAGGATTTCATCAGGAGAACCTCCACGTTTTTCTTCTAGGATTTCTTCAGTATTTCTCAACGAATTTTTACGGCGATTTCTTCAGTATTTTTTCCTGGGATGCTTTCAAACATTGTCCTCCAGAAGTTGTTCCAAGTATTTCTCTGGTAGTTCCTGTATAGATTTCTCTAAGAATTTCTGTAGAGACGCCTCCAGAAATTTCCCTAGATATTCCTCTAGGCGTTCCTCTAGAAATTCCTACAGGAATCCCTACAAGCATTCCTTGACGAATTCCTCCAGATATTCTTCTAGAAATTCCTCTAGGATTTTTTCCTGGAATTGCTCCCGTGATTCTTAAAGGAATTCTCCCAGGATTTTATTCAGGGATTCCTACAGAGATTCCTCTGGGGATTTATGTAAGGATTCCTCCAGATATTTCTCCAGGGGAATCCTTCTAGAATTTCCAGGAGGTCCTTCTAAAAAATCTTCCAGTAATCGCTTCACTGATTCCTCCAGGGTTTCCTTCAGGCGTTTCTCCACGAAGTTGTCCACAGATTTCTCCAGGGATTCCTCTCTGAATTCCTCCAGGAATTTCTCAAAGGATTTTTTTAGAAACTTCAGATTTTTTTCCAGAATACCTCTAGGGCATTCATTCACGAATTTCGGCAGATATTCCTTTAAAAATTTCTCCAGGCACTCCTCCAGGAATTCCTGCTGGGTTTCCTCCAGCAATTCCAACAAAAACAGTCCTGCGAGAATATCTTGTGCAATTCCTGAATGAATCCTCTCTGAAATAGCTTTAAAAATTGCAGCATGGACCCCAGGAGTTTATTCAGCAAGAAGAACAACCAAGAGA
Source organism: Aedes albopictus (assembly GCF_035046485.1). Lineage (NCBI taxonomy): Eukaryota > Metazoa > Arthropoda > Insecta > Diptera > Culicidae > Aedes > Aedes albopictus. The sequence goes on along the minus strand of NC_085137.1, from coordinate 515,981,604 downwards.
TATAGATATATTCTAGTAAGAAAACCACTAGGAAATCCCACGAGAAATCCTAAAAGTATCCCAAGAGAAACGCCCGGGAAGTGTATATAAGAAGCCCCATAGGTAAATCTTATTTTACCCTACATGCCCCTAAAACTGCTGGATAATAACATATTTTGTATGATTATGTAATGTCGCTGGATGCAAAACATGAAGCCTTGGATCATTTTTGATATATACAAATGCGGTTTATCGATTAATACTACAATCATTCTCGGAATTGTATAAATATAGCTGTCCATTTTACCCCAATTTGTCCTGATTTTGTCATGTAGTAAATGAATCAATTTGCCCTGATTTATTGTCAAGTAATAAATAAATTAATTTCCCTTATTTGCATTGGTACTGAAACCAATCTTATCAAAAAGACATATATATAACTTTTTCTATAATTTCAGCTTTTGATGGGGAACTTAGGGCATAATAAGCATTTTATAAAATATGTCAAATATGCGCCAAACTGATTAAATATGGCGTCTCAAAGCACCACATTATATTCATTTAAGGTGCCCCATTTAATCAGTTATGTGCATATTTGCCACAAATTAAGATTAGGTTTAATGCTTATTATACCCTGTATTCCCCACCAAAGTCATATGTTTAACTGTCCTTTCGATTACATCCCAAGCAACACACATGTTATATAACAGTTACGGCAGCGCAAGTTTTGGTTGCATAGAAGTTTATTTTACCACAATGTTGAAATAACGCCGAATTTACTTCTATACAACCAAAACTTGCGCTGTCCTAACTCTTATATAACATGTGTGTTGCTTGGGATTGGTTTCAGTAACAAAAGTCCATCAGTTCGGATATAAGCAAATGGGGAAAATCAATTCATTAATGAGGCGACAACAAATCAGGGCAAATTGGGGTAAAATGGACAGCTATTTGTACCCTCCCGTGAATGATTCTAAGCCTTATCGATAAATCGTATTTGTACATATCAAAAATGATCTAAGATTTCATGGATTGCAGCTAGTGACATTACAAAATAATAGAAAAAATGTTATCATCCAGCAGTTTTGGGGGCATGCAGGGCAAAATAGGGAAAATATCTTTCATTAATGCGCATTATTGCTGTTAGCTTCTTAGTTAGCAACTAAAGCTAATTTCAACGTTCCATTACAGTATCTGTTTCTTATAAATGCATTTTAAATCTCATTTTTCTATGATAATAGGGCAAAATGGGGCAAATTGGACAACTACTGAAGATGATTCTGGTGATAACGGTTCTAGCGCTTTTTGTTTATGCAAAAAAATTAAATCAGTAACATTAAAAATCCATTCATAATCATGTAAAATTCACAATTTCCAGCAGTTGTTGGGGCATATGGGGCAATATAAGCATTTAAAAGGATCTTTTATACATGTTTATGATTTTTATTAACCTCTAATTACACCAGCAGCTATTTTCAATGATCTACAGTCGTGTTAGTTGTTTGAAAGTACATTTTGATTCTCTTTTTGTATGAAAAAAGGGCAAAATGGGGCAAAATGGACCACTTCCCGTGCCGTGTGGTGAATGAACATAGCACCAATCGATTTCTCGTACTTTTTTACGCCAGAAATGGTCAACTTCACGTACCGAAACCAGCGGCGTTAAAAGATCCGTTTTTTGGGTCGATTTTTCCCACTGTGCAGTAGTTCCCTCAGAAATTACTGCAGACATGGGTTCCTTCAGACTTTTTCAAGTTAGTTTCCCAGGGATTCCTACAGATATCCTTCCTGGAATTCGTTAAGAAAGCTCTAGGATTTCCTAAGGAATCCCTCATGGGATTGCTTCTGGGATTCCTCATGGGGTTTATTCAAGAATTCCTCCTGGTATTCCTCCAAGAATTCCTTCTGCAATTCTTTCAGGAACAACCGCAGGGATTATTTGCGTAAATCCTCCAAGGATTCATCCAGGAATTCTTCTTGGAATCCCTTCAGAAGTTCCTCTTGGAACTCTTTCAAAAACTTCTCCAGGATTCAATCCAGGATTACCTCCAGAAATTGTTCAGGGATTTCCTGAATTGTTCAGGGATTTCCAGAATCGCTGCAGGGATTTGTCCAGCAGTTTTCTCATGACCTCTTCAGGATTTCTGCGCGATTTCTTCCGTACTTTCTTAAGGAATTCCTCCAGGGAATCCTTCAGGAGTCCTTCAAGAGATTTCTCTTGGAATTCCTACAGAGATTTCTAAGAATTTCTTCAGACGTTCTTCCAAGAATTCGTCGCGGAATTTCTGTATTGATTCGTGCAGGAGTGCCTCCAGGCATCCCTTCAGAAAATCATAAGTGTATGCCTCCAGGACTTTTTCCAGAAATTTCTCCTTGGCTTCCTGCAGGTTTTCATTGTGGAATTGCTCTAATGATTTTTCGCGGAATTCTTCCTGAAGGTCCTCCAAGGATCTCTCTATGGATTACCCAGAGATTCCTCCAGGGATTTCTCCAAGAATTCCTATAGGGATTCCTCAAAAAAAATATGCAAGAATTCCTCAAGAGATTTCTCCAGTACTGACATTTCTGTATAAATTCCTCCAGAAATTGCTTCGTCCAGGAATTCCTCCAGATATTCCTCTAAGCACTCTTCCAGGCATTCTTCCAAGATTTCATCAAGGATTTCGTTGATTGATTTGTCTGTATTGTAGATACTTTCAGCCCTTGTTGAGGCCATCAAGGAATTTCTCCAGGAATTTCTCAAATAAAAAAAAGAAATAAAAATCCAGCAATTTCTACAGAAAATCCTTTAGGGAGATCTCCAGGAATTCCTTCAGAGACTCCTTGAGTAATACCTTCACGGATTCTTCCAGGAATTCCTCCAGGCATTCCGTCAGGCATTTCTCAAGAAGTTCTTGCAGGAATTTCCCCAGGAGTTCCTCCATGCATTCCTCCAGGATTTCATCCAGGAACTGTTCCAGAGACTCAACCTGTGATTTCCCCCAAAAGTTCCTCCAGGAATAACCTCAAAAATTTCTCCAGGATTTTTCTAGGGATTTCTTCAGAAATTTATCCAGGACTGGTCGGCTGTAACTACTGACTGTTTGTGTTCGTTTGAACCGTACAGCAAGAAGTGATTTGGAGTTAGTGCTTCTCTGTCAGTGGCTTCCTTCCAACGGTACGTAGGTGAGTGGACGGTTGGTAACAATCCTCTCCGCCTCCAGCATTACCGTTTCCAATACTTCGTCGCTAGGAAGATGAGGACTGTTCGATATTGCTGTCATCGCCACTTTTACTGGTTTCACCATCCGCTCCCATGTGTGGAGCTGCAGGAACATTGAAGTGTAAAACTGTATGTAAAACTGCTGCCGTAACTCGTTGCAAACTGTTTCACTGTTCACGTGAAGGAAACGCTGATGATAGCCAAGCATCAGGAGATACGTGATTCTATGGTTCCTTCGCAACACGACAGGATGCTTCGCCTCGTAAAAAAGAGTCGGAACATGTTCGATTCTGGTCCCAACTCGTAGAACTCCTCTTTCGTCCATGAATGGAAACAGTACCGCCATAGTGTTTCTTCAGCTTTTTTGCATTCCGTCTGACTTGGCACTCTGAGCGGCAGCTCCTCACTAGCTTCGTGTTTCCATACTGCAACAGATCGATGAAAGTATGCCATCGCACGTAAAAGCCTGTTTCCGTTGGAATAGCGCTGCACATTAACCACTTCCTCCACTACTGTTCGATGAAGAGCAACGACGCGGATTTCTTCGCAAGCCGCTACTGCTTCCACAGTACTGTCGGAACTCTCCGTAGGTCACTGACTCTCCGGATCTTGCACGAAAGCTAGTCCTTGAAACCAGCGGCATCCTGGAAAGAATGATGGTCCGGCATTCCACTTCGTTGCATCGTCTGCCACATTTTCTCGTGAGGGTACATAGCGCCATTCGTTCGCATTGTGAGCGCTGAGCGGATATTCTGTAGCAAGCGAGATCCCATCATGGCTGCCTGCAGCTCACAACGTGGAATTGAAAGTGTACGAAAAGGTGCCACTTTGGTTTTTGCGGCGATCAACGAACACTGGCTCTCTCCTTCTACTGTCATTCTTAGGTACGCCACGCAAGGCTGACACACTTTCGTCCGTAAACACGTGGATTTGGATATCTCTGACCTGCTTTGAGCATAATTCCTTGAAAAAGCAGTGAGGAACGCTTACATCATTGATCTCCGGTACAGTTCGATCCACCTACTCCACAGATCGTGTAACTGTTCTGCTATCGGCTCGTCCCAATTCGTGCCCGTTCACCAAATTTCCTGCATTAATATTTTGCCCTGCACGACGAAGTGTGCGACGAATCCAAGGGGGTCGTACAGCTTCATGGCGATACGCAGAACCTGACGCTTCGTCGGCACCGTTCAGTCGGTACCAAGAACTTCCTCCAATCCCTCGTAGCTGAATGTAAAGATGTCTTCTGAAGGAATCCACGTAATGCCCAAAACGCGTTCGTATGCTCGATCCTTGTCTACGGGCAATGGCCTACTGATAGCTGAACTTGTTTCTCCTAGTCGGTCTAGTACTTCCTGCTCGTTGGACAGTATTTTGCCGAACTGGAAACCTCCCGCTGCATGTATGTCTTTCACTTGCAGTACAAGCTCCACCGCTTCTTCCACCGAGTCGACGAAAGTCGTCGACGTAGTGGTTTTTGATTACCGCTTTTACTGCTGTGGGATACTGTTCACTGTATTTTGATGCGTTCCAGTTCTTCACATACTATGCTGTACACGGAGAGCCCGTTGCACCGAACATTGCCACGTTGATCACATACATTTGCACGTCCTCTTCAGGCCTACTTCTCCAGAGAAAGCACTGTGACCACTCGTCTTCTTCTCGAATGAGGATGCGCAGAAACATTTCCCGGATATCAAAGCACACTGCAACTTTTCCTTGCCTGAACCGCAACAGAACTTCCATGAGTTTTACGAGAAGATCCGGGCCTTTAAGGAGCATGTCATTGAAGCAGACTCTACGAACTTTCGCAGCCGCGGCCCAAACCATACGAATTTTATTCGGTTTCTTGGGTTGATCACTACACCTAGAAGTGAGTACCAGACACGGTGTGGATTCAGACTGGCAACCTCTTCTAGTGACGCTTTACTGATGTACTGCTTTTCTTCATAACTCGCAATCTGCTCATTCACTCTTCTGCGCAGCTCTGCATCCCTGGACACTGGACAGGCACTTCTCTAGCCCTCGAAACCGACTCATCGCCATCTTGTAGCTTTCAGGAAAGTAGATGTCGTCTTTGCGACAAAGTAATCCAGACTCGATTCTGCACCCTCGTCGTACTGTTGTCGCTGCCAAGATATTGTTAGCTCGTTGATCACCTTCGTGGCTTGATCACCACGGCTTCTTCGAAGGCGAAAAACTGTTTCATCGAGTCGTACAGATCACTGTTACTCATTTCCTGACAGACATGCAGGTTCAGTTGCTCTACTGACCCCACGCTTCCAGAATTCCTTCCGTAGATGCACCAGCCGAGCCGAGATTTCGTTGCGACCGGATCACTCTTATAACCTTCACGGATCTTGAAACTGGTAAGAAGGTGTACACGTGCTCGATGCCAACGATCATTCCTGGCTTCGCATCCTTGTAACTGTTGACAGGAAGGCATGGAAGGTGTGCGTTGGCCTTGGACAACTCAGGGTAGTTCAGTGTTGGGCTGGGTAGTCCTCACTCACGCACGGTCCGTACGTTGTTTAAGTGGAACGTTTCCTTCTTGCCACTGCCGGAAATCTTTACGCTGACTCTTTTGGAACTCTTCTCATGCCTGCCGATCTTTCCGGTCCATCCTAACCAGAGGATGTCTGGCTCCCCTGGCTCCCCATCGATCCCCAACTGAACTGCAATCGCCTCTACCAACAACGTCGACGACGACCCATTGTCTAGGAATACGTAGGTGTCTACTTCCTTCCCGTTTCCGTAGAGTGTAACTTAACTGGCAGATAACGAAATAGGGAATAGGACTTCGTGTGATGGTAGTTGTGATGTGGTGGTACTGGTTCGTTGCGATGAGTCTGATAACTGTGCAGCAACATGTGATGCCGAACCCGACAGCCATCCACGCCGCATTCTTTCTTGGATCGGCAAGGTCACTTTCGATGCGGAACGAGACACAAGCGACACAAATTCTTCCATCTTGCTCCGATGTCCAACGATTTGAAACTGGAACAGCTGGGGATTTGATGTCCTTCGTTTCCGCAATATGAGCAGGCTTTCGACGTGGACTCTTCGGCTGACTTATCGTTCCCTCTCTTCGTTGCATCAGGTGACTCGTTGGCATTGGGCAAGTTTGGCTCAGACATCGATTTTTGTAAATCGATTCGAATCGGACCAGCAGAATCGATTCACCGATTTAATCGAATGCTTGCAAAATCATAAAATGATCCGTTTGCAGCATGGAGTACAAGTTGCAGTATTTGTCTTAATAAATTTAAAGACAAAAATTGAGATTGTTCATCGAACCGTCTCTGGAGAAATTCCGGGATGAATGCGTGGAGAAAATCCTAAAGAAATTCCTGGAAGTATTCTTGCAGGAATACCTGAAGGAAACCCTGAAGGAATCCCTGGAGGAAATCTCAGAGGAATCCCTGTAGAAGAAACATCTTGAAGGAATCCTTAGAGAAATTTCTGGAGAAATTTTAGGAAGAACTTCTGGAGGACTTTTTGGAAAAATTGCTGGAGGAATCCCTGAACCGTAAGAGGGACGCCTGGAGGACCTTTTAGACAAATTCCTGGTGGAATCCCAAGCGGAACTCCTGGAGAAATCCCTAGAAGAAGAATTTCTTGAAGAAATCCCGTAATGAATCCCTGGAGGAATCTCTGAAGGAATTCTGGGAGGAATCCCCGGAGAAATTTCAGAAGAAATTTTTAGAGGAATTTCACGATAACAATTTCTGGAGGAACTCTTGGAGGAATTTCTGGAAGAATCGCCGCAGAAATTTCTGGAGGAATGTCTGGAAGAATCCTAAGAGGAATCCCTGGTGAAATTTCTGAAGAAATTCCTGGAGAAAACCCTGGAAGAAATCCTGGAGGAATGCCTGAATAAAATCCGGAAAGAATTTCTGAAGCAATCTATGTAGGGTTTTCAGGGGAAATTTCTGGAGAAATTGTCGTAGGAATTTCCGAAGGAATTCCTGGATCGATTCGTGGAGGAATCCTTGGAAGAATTCCTGAAGAAATACCTGGGGTAATCCCTGGAGAAATTCTTGATAGAATTCCAGTAAAAGTCCCTGGAGAAATGTCTGAATGAAATCCTGGAAGAATGTCTGGAAGAATACCTGAAATAATTCCTGGATAAATTCTGGGAGGAATTCCTAAGATAATTTCTGAAGAGATCCCTGGAGGATTCCTCAAGGAATCCTTGAAGGAACTTATGCAGAAATCGCTGGAAAAAATCTTGGAATAATTGGATAAATTCTGGGAGGAATTTCTGGGGAAATTTCTGAAGGAATCGATGAGAGGTTTTTGGAGAAATTTCCAGAGAAAATACCGTAGGTATTGTGGAGTTATTCCTTAAGGAACTCCTGGAGGCTTAGAGCAACTCCTGGAGAAACTCATGGAGACATGCCTGTAGGAATTCCTTGAGAAATCTCTAGAGGAAATCCTGCAGGAATCCCTGTTTAAGCCTCTCCACTTTTTCAGAAATGCTGATTCTCAAGTGCACCCGCTTATTTTGATTGGCATCCTAAAAGAAGAAACTGGTCAAAATTTCAGCCAAATCCATTGGAATTAAGAGTTGTATCAAATCAATTTATTGTTTTTCGACTATTTTCGAACTTCAAAAAATCATAACTACACTAAAACTTGACAAGATTCCTGCAGGTACTTCTAAAAGTACTTCAGTAGTTCTTCAAGGAAATCATCCAGGGATTCACCATGCAATGTATATTATGGTGAAACTTTCAGGAAGCATTCCTGGAGCAATCTCTAGAGGAATTCCTAGAGGCATCTCTTGAGAAATTGCTAGAGGAATTCCCGGACGAATCCTAAGAACTTTTAGAGGAATCCATGCAGGAATTCCCAGAGGAATCCATAAGGAATTTCTGGAGGAATCTCTTGTGAAATTCTTGCAGGAATCCTAGGAAGAATTCCTGAAGAAATCCAAGGATTCATTTATGAGGGAGGAGTTTCTGGAGAAATCCCAGAAGAAAGTGCTGAAGAAATTGCTGAAATTCCAGAGAAAATCCTGAAGGATTCCTAAAAAGAGTAAACAGAGGGTCTTTTGGAGCAATCCCTGAAGTAGTTTCTGAAGAAATCCCAGGAGAAAGCTTGCAAGCAATCCCAAGAGGAATTCTTAAGGGAATCTCTAAACAGTTCCTGGAGGAATTCTTAGATTAATTCCTGGAGAAGTTTCTGGGAGAATTCTAGGAGGGATTCCTGAGGAAATCACAAGAAGAGCTCTCGGAGGCAGTTTCAAAATAATCCTGGAAGTTGTTCCCGAAATAATCACAGAAGGAATTCCCAGGTGAATCCCTGGAGGAATTTTAGAGAAATTTGTGAAGGAACCCCATGATAAATCCCAGAAGCAATCCCATGAGAAATTCCTTAGGGAATCTCTGAATAAAATCCTGAAAAGTATTTTTTGCAATTACCTGCCATAAGATTGCACTTTTCAATTGCTGAAACTGTGCAGAAATGGCCTACTTTTCTTGACTAGCTCAGCTCAAGAGTGCCGAAAAGTAGTACTTTTCAGCACTTTTAAGAGTGCCGAAAAGTACTACTTTTCGGCACCTTTGCAATGGTACACTTTTCACAGGTTTCCTGAAGCACTAATGTTCTTCCGTATACATTTGTCTATTCGATGGCTGCTCCTATTTCTGTTCGGCAGATCGAACCTGAATAGAAGCGATTCTAATTCTGATTTGATCAACCAAACAGACGCAGAGTAAGAAGCAGCAGCACAAAAAACGCTCGTTGACGACGCGACTCCGAGTAGTTGTGACACTTATAAACATAGCCTACCTGATTGAAAAAAAATGAATGCGCATGGATGCTCGCACGTGGTTTTAGCTGAGACCTGTCTGAGCAGTCAGAAATGATCGTACTGAGGGTTTTTTTTTTTCATAATTGCAAAAAATGTTGTATGCAACGCGTTGCAAAACTCGATTTTTTCAGCACTTGTCGTATTTCAGTACGACTCGTGCTGAAAAAATCATCATTTTGCAACTTGTTGCATAAATAACTATTTCCATATTCCATATTTTCAGGTTCAGCTTCTGAAATGAGCTGAAGGTGATTAAAACTAGAAATGTTGAAATGACATTTTCAGCACTGTGAGAACCAGAGAATTACGTAAATGTTAACCTACGATTTTTCTCACCTAAAAAAAAAAAGACACGCGTTGAAGATACTTAGTCCCACGTATTTATCTCATCGCTCAGTGTAACTGATCGGGCAATACTGGAGTAGCAATTACGACGGTCTGTCGATTGAACACAACCGGAAATTGAAGAAGAAACTAGTAAACTCACTCAGAATACATGTCGTTTAGAAGAAATTTTCATCCTATCCATCTCGATTACGTGTAAACTGTAGGTATGTAAAAAAACTTCTATTTGAATCTTTTTCGGCGAAACTTGATATCTACAAATCAACCAGTTGAGGACGTTCTGTCACAGCATCCTCCTCTTTTTTCCAGTCATCAATATGTACGGTGAAAGCTGATTCCGGATGCGTTTATGTCACACACACACATGCAAAATCAGTCGTAAAATTGGCATTTACGACAGTTCCTTTAGCTCCTCTCATTTTTGCCTTATCTTTCTTGGAATGACACATGTGACATGGAAATGAGAACGGAACGTTTTTCCGATCCTTTCAAGAGCGAAAGAATGTGCCCGTTCATGATTGAACATTCTGAACCCAGCAGGTTGTGCCATTCCCACGCACTGTTTGACAGATGTTACCAATGGTAACGAGAGAGTAAGATCTTTGAATCCTCCTGTTTTTAAGCGATTCGAACATTTTCGCCTCCCACGTTTTTGCACGATCAGTAGGTAGAACTGTACAAGTTGCTGTGCGCCTGACATACCCTGGAATTCAATTTTGGCCACCCATTCCTGGGGCGAATCCAATCAATCTTTCCTGCGTTTATCTCTCGCTCAGTTCCAGTCTCGATTTCATTATGCATGTAGCTTTTACAAGAGTTGCATTTGCGCGGTCATCGTGCGGGCACCACGGCAAACCGCCGCGTATCGTTTGTCAGCCATTTAATTTATGAAAAGTGCCCCACTCGCTCGAAATTAAACGGAAAACTCTACAGACAGTGCCAGTGTGTGAGTGCTGCTCTGGCTGCCCTGCCCATACAAATGCCACGCACTGAAATTTCATATAACAAAGAGCATGTGGCTCAATTTGACAGGATTGCGCGAAGGGTGAGAGGTGGATTGCAGCAGGACTGCTGCACCAAAAAAAATCGACATAATGCAAACCGAGTCGGGTTTCACCGCTACGAGAGCCAGAGGCCGAAAGTTTCCAGGATATTTCATTATTTAAATTTAATCTACCATTAATTTTTAACGATAAATGCGAGGTCTTTTTGCTGGTTTCGATTTAAATTAATTTGAGATGATTTATCATTTTCGAGTCCCACCACTCGACTCGATTGAAGCCGTCCGTGGCCGTCGATTTTTCGCTTTCTGCTTGCGCGGCCTGCTTTGTTCTGCAGGGACGCTGTCGTTATTTTTGTTTTTTTCCTTTTTGACTGCGTTGTCAAAATCCAGTTGCCTTGGATTGAAACGTTTCCCCAGTTTGGAGTGGAGGAAAAAAAAACAGATGACACAACAAAACAGGATTTCTGTCACCGGAATGTGAGTTAATATTGAGCGTAGTGGGTAATTTTATCGAATAATGGATTCCAGGACTGGAACGGACATTGACCGGTAATGGAGTTGAAAATTAGTAGTAAAAATGTGATAATGTGGGTTTCGCAGTCACCGAGCTGTTTGGCTATGTAAAATAGAATAATTACAGCAGGGGTTTTCTTGGGTGCACTTGATGCTTCGTGAAGTCCTGTCAGGCGTGCGCGATGCTTCATATATTTTCATATTCCATTGAAAATGTCTTAGCTGCAAATAAACTAAATGAACCGCCATTTAAAAAAAAATCCAGAATCTTGTAAGGTACACCGGGGCAAGTTGAAACACGAACTTTTGAAATAGATTTCAATGCAATTTGGAAATCTGTCCTTCGCTGAAAGATTGTTTGGATCAAAAATTATGTGTTATGACGATCAAACTATTTATCATCATTAGAAAACCCGCTGTTTTAACGTACCCCGGTGTACCTTATGTAATCATTTGTGAATCCACAAAGCATACACGGTAGATGTTGGCTACTGTCAGATGCATTAGGTGGAATTGGGGTTGCCACATACGTGAAAATAATAGTCACGTAAACATGTTCACCCAATGCTAAAAGGACTGAGTTTGACCAACCATCAACTAGGTGGCAGTAGTGCGCAAACGACAAATTCGAACAAAAACGATACGATACGAACAAAAACAAACCGTTAAATTAGTGTGTGATGGAAATTATCAGAGTGTTACGTCTGATTGTCTGTGATATAGCGTTTCGCACCTCGCTTCCTTATCTAGTTCCTTATGAGCGCGTAGTAAACAAAAATGCTCGCAAAGCCAGGTATGTGGAGATAAATGGGTCTAAGTACTACTTGTAGATACCAGCTACATTTGCAATCCACGATTTGTACTAGTATTCATGCTAAGCTATGCTTTAAATGAGGTCAGGGTTTAAATGAGGAAACTTGTTTCGCGAGAACAGGCCTTGCACCTGGGCATTTGAAAAGGGACCAAGAAGGTTTCCAGAGTGTTCTAAGAGACGAAGGGGCTTTTCTGGGCTTAATTCTGTACATATCAGGAACCTTTCAAGAGCGTCGCGACAGGTTTCGTTTGACGATTCAATGGGATAATGGGGATTTAAGGGGCGTTTCAAAAGTGTTATGGGCGTTTCAGGGAAGTTTCAAAGGGTTTAAGAGTGATACAGGGGGAAGGGAGTCTCAGGAGCCTCGAAAGGGCGTTACAGGGGGTTTTTAGGGTATTCAGGAACGTTATAAGGACGTTCTGGGAGGATTTAGTGGCCTTTTATAGTATTTTAGAGACGTTTCAAGGGATTGGGTTTTCAGGTGCGTTTCAGGGTTTTTTGGAAGGATTCTCAAAAAAAATCCTTCGAGAATCTTTATAGAATGTATTCAATCTCATGTACTTATTTAGAATTTTATCTACGATTATCTCCAAGGACACTAAAAGAATTTCCCAAACAGATTCATTCATAATTATTCTTTTTTCTTTCGAAGCTTTTGTAGAAGATTTTTTTTTGCAGGATTTTCTAGTGCAGCGAGAATGCCTCCAAAGATTCCTCCAAGTATCCTTTTAGAATGCATTCTCGTCCATGCACTTTTTTTTTTTAAATTTCTCTCAGGAATGCTCCAGAGATTCTTGCAATAATTTGTCAAGGTCTTCCTCAAGATTTGTTTCAAGAAATTTCTCAAAAGATTTATATTGAAACTTTCCACGGATAATTTCTTCATAAATTCCATCAGAAATATCTTTTAGGATTCCTTAAGAGATTCTCTAGGAAATTCCTTCAAGAATTGCTACAGAAGCTCATGTAGGATAATTTTCCAATTGTTGCACGGCTAAAAACTCGCCTATTGTTGCACACTCCATGTTATTCTTATGAGGTGTGCAACAATTGGCGAATTTTTAACCGTGCAACAATTGGAAAATTACCCTATTTCTTCAAATATTTTTGAAGTAATTGCCCTAGGAGTTTTTTTTTTCGTTTCCTCCAAAAAATTCGTACATTTTTTCAGCTCTTTCAGAAATTATTATTGGAATTTCTCCACAGGTTCCTTCAGGTATCACTCCATATAATCAGGGGTTCTATCAGGCATTTATTTAGAAACTTCTCTTGAAAGTTGTCTAAAGATTCTTCTGAATATTTCTCCAGGAGTTTCTCTAGAAGTTCCTCTAGGCTTTCCTCCTAGGATTGTTTAGGATTCATTTGGATTTTTCTGCAGTGTATCTTTCAGATTCCTGGCTTCAAGAATTTCTCCAAAGCTTCTGTCAGTAATTCATGCAAAATGGTTTTGCATGTCTACCTGCAAAGAGTACCGTAAACCGGGGTCAAATTGATCTCCGGGTCGAAATTGATCAGACATTTTTCAGTTAGATTAAACATACTTCGAAGAACTTCCTGTCAAGTTTTGTGCTGTTGGAATCAGATACTAACCGATATTCGCAAGGAAACTATTTGGAGTAGGCTTTATCTAACGGAAAATCGCCTGATCAATTTCGACCCGGAGATCAATTTGACCCTGGTTTACGGTACTCCAGCTCTTCCAAGAATGCTTTCAAAGCTTTCGTCGTGGTCGTCTATCTAACGGAAAATCGCCTGATCAATTTCGACCCGGAGATCAATTTGACCCTGGTTTACGGTACTCCAGCTCTTCCAAGAATGCTTTCAAAGCTTTCGTCGTCGTCGTGATCAATTTCGACCCGGAGATCAATTTGACCCTGGTTTACGGTACTCCAGCTCTTCCAAGAATGCTTTCAAAGCTTTCGTCGTGGTCTCCCAAAACATTCCTCCAAGTTTTTTTTTCTGCAGAATTTCCTTTAGAAATTTTCTGTTTATTATCACTTCAGAAATTGTACAAGAAATTCTTCTATGAATTCTTCAAAAGATATCGCTAGTAGTGTTTCCAAGGATTCATTCAGAGATTACTCCAGGGACTCCTCAGAACTCCACCAATATCTTTGTTAAAAATTTCTGCAGGCACTTTTCAGATTTTGCTTCAGAACACAATTAAAGATTTCTTCAGGGATCTCTCCAGAAATTTTGGAAGCAGTTTTTTTCCTTGGGAATACTTTTTTCTAGGAATTATGGAGGAAGGAGTTCTTCATGTGTTCTCCCAGATATGCATCCAGGAACTTTCCACAGATAACTTCTGAAATTACTTCAGGAGTTTTGTCCAGGAATACGTCAGAAAATGTATATGAATTTCTTCTGAGAATCTCCAAAGGTATCATCAGAAGCTTCTTTCTATGGTATTCTTCCAGGCGATCCTCCAGAGATTATTTAAGTAATTACTTCATAGATTCTTTCAAAGATTCCTCCATTTATTTTTATGGAATTTCTGGAAAAACTTCCGAAAAAAATCCTGAAGGAATATCTGAAATAACTACAGCAGGAATCTCTGGAGGAAAAGATATATTTCTGACGAAACTGCAGAATCTAGGAAAATAAAATCTCAGTGACTTTTTGGAGATCCCATTTGAAGAAGTTCAAGTGGAATCCATTTACAAATTTAAAAGAAATTTTAAGAGAAGTTTCTAAAAACCTCCATGAACAAATTTTTGAAGGAACCTTGGAAGGGACCCTTTTTTTGAATACTTCTGCTGTGAAATCTCAGGAAGTACTCTTGTATGAATCTCTAGATGGTGATCTGAAAAAATCTCAGGGAAATTATTGAGGGAAAACCAGGGGAAATTTCTGAAGAACTTTTTGGATAGCTCTTCAGGAAATACTTTGTGAAAATCCCAGTAAAAAATCATTGAGAAGTTTTTAAGATTTTTTTTTTTGAAAAAATACTTTAATAAAAGGTTTGAAGGATTTTCTGTAAGTGTTCCTGAACCAATCTGTGGAAGTATTTGTGACGAAATAATTGAGCTCACTAAAAATTCTTGAGATATGTCCAAAGGCATTCCTGAAGAAATAGCTAAGAAATGTTTATGAATAACTCACTTAAATAATCCATGGAGAAATCCTTAGAGTTATTCCTAGAGAAAACGCCAGAAAAAATTCTAGTGAAGTACATAGAGCAACGTCTGAAGGGTGGAGCGGACCTGGTGTGATGGTTAGAACACTTGACTATCACGCCGAGGACCTGGGATCGAATCCCACTCCCGACAAACTCGCAAAATGTGAGTTCTTCCTTCGGAAGGGAAGTAAAGCGTGGGTCCCGAGATGAACTAGCCAAGGGCTAAAAATCTCGTTAATACAGATTAAAAAAAAAAAACGTCTGAAGGAAACGCTACATGAACTTCTGTCGATACCCGAGCAGAAGAAAATATCAAGTGAATAACATATCAAGGTATTTATCTTAAATACTACCATACCTTGACATTCCCTTCATTAGTTGGTAATAAGAGGCAAAATAACAAAAACGGATACCAAAATTTTGTATGAATAACACCTAGGAAATAACAAGACTTGTTATTTCAATAATGAATGCATACCTAAAACTTCAAGTGCTGTATTTGTTATCCCAACGTTATTAAATAACAAACAAATAACATTTTTTGTTATTAAATGTTTCATTTGTTCGATGACTTAATGATGTAATAGTAAATCTTGTTCTTCGGTTATTTTCCCTGCTACACCAATAAATACTACATCAATACCTAATCTGCTCAAATGCCACCAACTGTTATTGTGATGTTTTCATACATTTCGTAGAATACCGCAGCAATAACAATTTTAGGTGTTAGAGCACATGGTATTTGTAAGGTATGCCCTTCTGCTCGGGTATCTCCGAATTCTTGCCCGAATCATTGGGAGCAGTTATGTGGAAATCTGAATAGATTCCTTAAGGATTTGCTAAATTGCTATACACTTACCTGTGGGAGTTTACAATGAAATCCCTAGAGCAATTACTGATGGATTTTTTGAATGAGTAAGTGCACGATTTCTGAAGGGATCTCTTGATGATTCCCTGAAAAAACATCAGAAAAATTTATGAAAGAATCTATGAACGAATTTCTAAAGAAATTATTGTAGTAATTTTCGAAACGAATCTTTGGAAAAAATTCTAAAACAATTCCTGGCGGAGTTTCGAAAAGAAAACACGTAAATATACCTGAAAGGATTCTTGGAGAACTTTCTGTTGAAATTCTTGATAAAATATCCGGAGGATATCTTAAATAATCTCTAGAAAAATTTCTGACGAAATCACTGGAGTAGTTTTTGAAAGAAACCTTCGTAGATTTCCAGACCGAGTTCCTGGAGGAAGTTCTGAAGGAACACATGGGTCAATTTTGGATGGAATTCGAAGAATTTTTTAAGGAATCCTTGGGAAAATTTATGGAGGAATCTCATAAAGAATTTCTGAAGAAATCTCCAGAAAAAACTCTAAAATTCTCAGAAAGATTTTGTGGGGGAGCTTCAAAAAGTGTCTGGAAATTTCCTGATGAAATCTGGAGAATTGTTTGGAGGAATTCTAAGCTGAAGGAATTTCTGAAAGCATTTCTGGAGGAAGCCGTGGATAATTTCCTGAAAAATGTCTCGTTCTAATTTCCCAATACATTTTTGGAAGAATTTCTGAGGAAAGCCATGAGAGCTTTTTTTCAGCAATTTTTGAAAAAAATGTCAGGAGCATCCTCTAGCAGAAAACCAGAATCTAATTCTAGAGGAATGTCATATGTTTTCAAGATGTTTACACAGAACTTTCAGAAGAAAGCTTTCTGAAAGAAATATCTGGAGATTTTCTGAACGAATATATGGCGAAATTTTAGATGAAATTCATGGAAGGCTTTCTGGAAGAGTTCTCAAATTAATTTCTGGGATAATCTTTCCGAAAACCTTGAAACAAAAGTGAATTTTTCAAGAACTTCCGATAGTATTTTCTTTGATATCTCCCTACTTTCTTACTTCCTGGCAGTATTTCTTGGAAATCCCCCAGAAGTTATTTTGGGGGATTTTTTTTTTTTAAATGCCTGGCGGAATTTTTACGAAAACATTCATGAATTTCTGAGATTATCCATGGATAATTCCAAAGTTATTCTTCGATAAACTTCTGAAGAAAGCTTTGAAGGATTTCTGAAGAAATTCATTGTGGATTTTCTAAAGCAAGGACTATCTAGAGCAAGTGATATGATCTAATATATGTTTTTGAGAAATGTGCGAGGAATATATTGTGAAATATCCAAATTAATCTCTTTAAGAAACTGAATTCCTCAGTATAAGCGATTTTTCATACAAGTATGGGAGAGCGAAAAGAATTAGAGAGCTTTTTTTATATTTTTTTTTATTTATTTATTATTTATTATTTTTTTATATTAAAAATTTATATTTAAAAATATTGAAAAAATAATATAGGCGTTTTTTTTAACCCAGTAGGGCGGAAACAATTCCTCATTTCACTGAGATTGAGAAGCTTTTTTCTTACATGTGTGGAAGCGCAAAAAAATACATAGAGTCTGGGGCCATTTGGGCAGGAGGAGGACCTATTTTGGGTACTTGCTGCTATAGCTCAGTCAATTTTGAACCGATTGTATAGGCGCGGTCCAAGACGTAGAATAGCGATCACGGTTCTAATAGCGAATCCATTTATTTCGGAAGAAGCTTTAAAGCTAAAATAGATATATTTTTATGATTTACAGACCTTGATGAACTATGATCAATCAATACTCACAACTCCGTGTCTCTAGTCAATTCTTTCCGTCCTGACAATCGTCCTGTGATAATTTATCTAGTCAATCTACCTGTTTTAGTCAACATAATCGTCTTAGTTATAAGTCATTCAATAGATTTTAAGTTTTACTCACAGTCGTAGTCGTTGTTGATCGTATTAGATGTGTAGTTTAAGTTTTAGTTAGAGTATAAATTCTTCTTGGAAGTTAACCTATAAATGTAGATTTTGTGCAATAGTTAGTTCAATCTTCCTGTATCAATCTGCATTTTTCACTCACAAGCAATAGGAAATTCATTACAATTCACGGTTCCTATTTCATAGTTTTCCAATTAGAAATTTAAGTAGTTTTAACAAATTTTAGTAAGAAACTTTCAACTGCATGCCATTCATTAGCCACATTTCTCACTTTTGTTTATTCTACCTGACATTTGGAGCTATCTTCATCTACCATACCATTAAAGCTAACGGGTGACAAGCCGTCCGTCAAACCTGCAGCATCCCTGTGGTCCATTTCTGCTGCCGCGCTGACGGTTGTAACGCCTCCCGCAACAGATTGACTTTATTTCTGGAACACAATTAGATAAATACAGTATCTAGCCATGTTCAAAAATTCAAGTCAATCGGTTTGAAATTGACTGAGTTAGAGCATCAAGTGCCCAAAATAGGACCCCCTGCCCAAATATCCCCAGACCCTAGTATATTTGTCCTGTATGTAATTGCAAAGGCTTTCCATAGTGGGAATTAAAACATCTTTTTGGATCTCAAGAGCTGGTTACTCAGTGAGTAACTTACAGTAACCTCGATGACAGTACTATCAATGAGCTTTTGAAGGCATCTCAGGAGTTTAACAGCTTTCAGGGTTATTTCAAATGGATTACGGGGTATTTAGAAGCGTATCAATACTATGAAGGGCCCCAGAGACCAACTGAAACCCCCTCAAACCCCGCGAGAACCTCTGAACCTCCCTGAGACGCTGAGTTCCCCTAAAGTGGCCCTGAGACCCTGAGTTCTGCTGAAGCCCCCCTGAGACCTTCAGAAATGTCCTTAACCCTTTGGAGCCGGATTGTTTTGCCGCTGATGTTGCAACCTCGCTGGTGTCGAACACGTTTGTTTTGCTCGGTTTCATCGCCGGGGTTATATTGACCCCTCTGGCTCCAAAGGGTTAAGGCGCCTCTGAGACCCCCTTAAACGCCTTTGAGACCTCCTGATCTTCCCTGAAACTCCTTGAGGCCCCTTAAACCACCTCTGAGGCCTTCTAAAACCACCCTTAGACCACCTGAAACACCTCTGAAACCCCCTGAAACGCTTTTGAGACCCTTTAAAATGCTCTTGAGTTCTCCTGAAACCCCCGTGCGACCTTCTGAAGCGCCCTGAGACCCCCTGGAGCCTCTTAGAACGCCCTGAGACCCCATAGACCCTTTGTAATGGCCCTGATGTCCCCTGGAACGTCCCCTGGTTTCCATTGACATAGTTACCGTCATTATTACATTTTCTCATGCTCATATTTTACGAATAGCTCTACCTTTTCCTTCTTTATGGCTGTACGAGACTAGGCCTGCTTCGCTTCAACTTAGTGTTCTTTGAGTACTTCCACAGTTTTTAACCTTCATCCAGTCAACGTACGTTTTTCACCTTCGGAAAAGTATAAAAATGGTCATAACTTTTTTGTTTCTCGATGGATTTTGACGTAGCTTCAGTGTTACCTATATCAAGCTGAATTGTCGGCCAGCTTGTTGACACATATTTACCATTCGATTTCTGACCTGCCGTTGGAGCGGCCGTGCTGTATAGCGGTGTCGTAACAACATCTTTGGTTCGAGAATCGTCCACTAGGTGGCGCCAGGGTAAAAAATGTTCAAACTTTTATATCTCAGAATCCTGATAAGATAGAATGATGCCGTCTTCAACAAAGCTCTTCAGCAAGCTAAAAACTGTCTGATAGTTGAGTCTTTGATTCGTGATTTATTCGCTAGATGGCACCGGGTGTATAATATTTAAACAAGTGTATCTTGTTACTCTAATGAGCTAAAAGCATGACGTTTGCTGCAAAATTTTTCGGCAGGTTGAGATCTATCCGGCAATTGTGACGCAAGGTGACACCAGTAATCAAAACTTTAAATTAATTTTATCTCAAAAATCGGAAAACGTCCAGCAAATATTGCTTCTTTTGCTCCGTTTTTTTCTTCCGGGAATTTCTCCGGGAAATTCTACAGGAACTCTTCCGGAAATTTTTCCAGGAATTTCTCCAGGAATTCCACCAGGAATTTATCCAAGAATTCCACTGGGAATTCCTCAAGAACTTCCTCCAGAAATTTCTTCAGGAAACCTTCCGGGAATTCCTCTAGGAAATCCCCCAGGCATTCCTCCGGGGATTACTCCAGAAATTTCCCCATGATTTCCTCTAGGACTCTCATCAGAAACTCCTCCAGGAATTCCTCCGGGAATTTTTCCAGGAATTCCTCCGGATTTTTTTTCCAAAATTTTTCTCCGGAAATTTCACTGAGAATTTCCCCAGGAATTCGTCCATGAGTGCCTCCGGGAATTCCTCTATGAACTCCTCCAGGAATTTCTTTAGGAATTCCTCCGGGATGTTCTATAGGAATTCCTCCAAGAATTTCTCTAAGAATTTCTCCGGGATTTTTTCCAGAAATTTTTCTGGAGAAATTCCACGGGGAATTTCCAGAGACATTGCCGGAGCAATTCCTTGAGAAATTCCCGGAGGAATTCCTGGAGAAATTCCCAGAGGAATTCGTGGAGAAATTCTCGGAGGGTTTTCTGAAAAAAAAAGTCGCCGAAGACTTCCTGAAGGAAGACTTCCTGGAGAAATTCCCAGTGGTTTATAAAAAACGGAAGTTTTCCTGAACAAATTCCCGGAGAAAATTCTGGGGGAATTCCTGGAGGAATTCCTGGAAGAATTTCTGGAGGATTTCGCGGACAATTTCTTGAAGAAATTTCCGAAGCAATTCCTGGTGGATTTGAAGAAATTCCCGAAGGAATTCCCGGAGACATTCCCGGAGATATTCCTGGAGGAACTTCTAGAAAAATTCTCGGAGAAATTCAGCCTGAAGAATTTCTTGAAGGAATTCCTGAGGAAAATCCCAGAGCAATTCATAGAGTAATTCCCGGAGGAACTCATGGAGGTATTCCTGGGGAAATTCTCGGAGAAAATCCGGAGGAATTCCTGGAGAAACTCCTGGAGGAATTCCTGAAGAAATTCCCAGAAGAGTTCCTGAGGAAATTATCGAAGGAATTTCTGGGGATATTCTCAGAGGGTTTTCTGAAAAAAAAAAGTCACGGAAGACTTCCTGATGGAAGGCTTCCTGAAGAAATTCCCAGTGGATTAAAAAAAACCGGAAATTTTTCCTAGAAAATTCCCGGGGGAAATTTTGAGGGAATTCCTGGAAGATTTTCTGGAGGTTTTCATGAAGAAATTTCCGAAGCAATTCCTGGTGGATTTGAAGAAATTCCCGAAGGAATTCCCGGAGACATTCCAGGAGGTATTCCTGTAGGAACTCCAAGAAAAATTCTCGAAGAAACCCTGCCTGAAGAAATTTTTGAAGGAATTCCTGAGGAACATCCCAGAGCAATTCTGGGGGGAAGTACTCGGAGGGAATCCGGAGAGTTACTGGAGAAATTCCCAGGAGAACTACTGGGGAAATCATCGAAGGAAATCCTGAAGGAATCTCCGCAGGAGTTCCTGATGGGGTTCCTAGAGGAAATCCTGGAAGAATTCCCGGAGAAATTCCTGGAGAATTTCTCGGAGGAAGTTCTGGAGGATGTCCTAGAGGATGTCCTAGAGGAATTCTCGGAAGATTCCCTGAAGAAATTCCTGGATGAAGTTCTTGAGGAATTTCCAGTGGAATTCTTGGAGAAATTCTCGGTGGGATTCCCGCAAAAATTCCCGGAAAAGTTCCTGTAGAAATTCCCGGAGGAAGCAATATTGTAGGGTGACAAAATTTGTCTGCAAGGTAAGTTGTGAAAATTTCATCAAAATCCTTTGAAAAACAAAAAAGTTATGATGATTAACCTGGGCTTGTTAGGGGAATATCTGTAAATAAAAAGAAAATCGGGTTAAGTACGGTTCTTTTGAATTCCACTCAGTCGAGTCAAGTACAAGACACTGAAGACGACCTTACAGTTGAGGTCGAAATACGTATCTGTCAAAGGATGCAAATTCTTACTGGAATTCAAAGGAACCGTACTTAACCCGAAAAAAGTTATGACCATTTTTATGCATTTCCGAAAGTGAAAAATGTACGTTGGCTGGATGAAGGTTATTTGAAGGGCTTTCTTTGCCTGCCATTGCATGAATTTGTATATTGTGAGGTAAACACAATGATACTCTATGCCCAGAGAATCGAGAAAAATTTTCCTACCGGAATGGGAATCGAACCCGCCGTCTCCGGACTGGCGATCCATAGCCTTAACCACTAGGCTAACTGGAGACCTTGAGCTCTGCCTCTGCCCTGCATAATAAAGGTGAATGTTTGGTTTATTGAGAGGAACCAAAAATGATAAACTTTACTGGAAAAAAGCTAGAAGGAGGCTGTAGCACGAATATTTCCCAGAATTTCCACAATGTTGTATCGGTTACAGCCACTGACACGCCCTTCTCGCCAACGGATCAATATCCTCTTGTTTTCCGGCCATTATATCATCTCAAAAAAAAAAAAGAAAAATCCCAAAAACCATCATCACACCCCGACGGACGAGACCCTGCCTTCAAATTGGCCAGACGGAAAATCTTCGAATAACCTCCGGCAAGCAATCACATATTCGCTCTGATTTGGCTTCGATTTCAATATGAAAGACGGGTTTCGGTTGGGACAAGGACACAAAAAAAAATCCTTTCGTCGCATATGTCGTCCTCATATGTTGGCGGCGAATGGCGCGGGAGGAAAAGTGAAAAAAGTGATGACGATGACGTTGCTCCCTTTTCTGATGGGAAAAACCTGCTTCTTCTGAATAGCTTTCTCTACGGTACACAGGATTTTCCAAATCGTCATCCATCGTACCGTCGAAATTCGTGCTTTCTATAGGGCCCAAACCCAACGTTTCCGTCGTCGCATCGCATAGCTAAAGAGCCCTAGGGAGCCATACTGCTCTGCTCTCTAGCACAGACTCGACGCGAAAAAGACACGAAAATAGCTCATTTGTATGCATGAGGTCAGTTCAAAGTATTCTAATTTAATTTTGAGGACTCCTCTTTTTCGCAATGAGTTCTTCGCACGCAGATTTGTGGGGAATTGTGGGATTCCACTAAGACACACTCTTTTGTGAAGAGGGGGACACGCTAGCTGGAGCGGGTTCAGGGTGAGCGATAACAACGCAAACCTAGTAGTGGTAGTAGGCCGATGAAAAATGTCCCGAGAAATCAGAGCCTTCTGCGATGAGCTCTCTATAGGGCGATGCAAAAAGCGTCGCGTCGTCGTCGACGACAAAAAGAACGGTGACGACCGAAAAAGGTTTTGTGATTTTATTACTCGCATGCAAATGACGACGGTGCGACGGTCGAGGAATTTTCCGGATCCCAAAAAGGGGTCCTCCTTTTTTGGGACCGAGATTAGAGGGTGCTTCGGACACTTTCGGGCTGAAGCGTTGCCTATCGTGATCTTCGATAAAGGAGGGTGAATTTATGCTCCGCGGGTCAAGTGGAAAAATGTGGATTGTTTGGTGGCTATTGGAGTGGTTAGGAAAGGGATGAAGTAGATGAACAAACGGGATTGCTGAAGAAAATTAGATGAGATGGGCGTTCTTAAATAGGTTTCGTTGAACTCAAAACTTGAAAGTTTATAGGTGTTCATGAATTCCAAAGTTTTGTCAGTGCTTTTTCTCCACATTTTCATTTCACTTTATTTAAATACAATCTTTCGAATTGCTTCAGTGATTATCATTTAAATTAATCGAAAGTTTAAAAAAATTGTAGTGTTTACTAGTTTGTCTAAAATAAGAGCAATTGGTTTTATTATGACGAAGATGTGACTATCTGGTTTCACCCTACATCGAAGCAAGCACAGAAACCATACAGGAGGTCTGTTTCAACAACTCGGTACCCAGTTTACGTAATTTATGGTTAGTCCCTTACTGTCAGAGCTGTCAGATCGGTGTAACACGCTAAATATAATTTACACAAAAGGCAATTTACACGGAAAAATATACATGGTAATGAATATGTATTGGGTACCGGACTGGACAGGAAAATTTTATAGTTTTCTTTGGTATATCGAGGTCTTGAAATTAGTCTATGGTGCAAGTGTGAATTGAAATCAATCGATTATGTCATAGCAATATGTTCAACTCAACATCGAAGCAAGCGCAGAAAACATACGAAAGATCCGTTTCTAAGACGATGCCCACCAAAGCGTGGGTAAACCCAAATTGGCAGTCCTCATCATAACTTCGATCGCTATCAATCGTTGCCAAGTCGGTTTGAAAAAGACAACGTACCTTCCCGGTGAATAGAGTGGATTTATATCTTTGGCAACCCAACCCAAGTGTTGCTATCACCTTCTTTTTGTTTTGGATGTGGATACCAAAACAAAAACAAAACGACGTTCACGTTCAACAAATAAAACATAAAAAGTGATCATCTAATTCTTGAGACCGTTGTTCCGTCCTGCGTTGATGCTGACATTTCTCCCATTCGTTTGTCCAAGACCAACAATTTGCAATGATTGCGTTAAAGCCGCGAGGGAATAATTGGACTCTCATGGAAGACGCCCGACATAGAAGGGAATGGTTGGAAGTGTCACAAAAACTCGATTCTTCGGAACAAAATAAAAAACAAAGAATTGAATATTTTATGAGTTCCTTGAAATTTTAACCGTAACAACGTAACTAGCAAATCTAAAATACGCCCCAAGCGAAACAAATAGTATGTAGAGGGCATTCAATCAATAGAAGCGCTCAAAAATTTACTGGTTGCACCTGGTGTGTATTCTGTGCATAACACGTGAATAATGACATCAGGTGATTTTTCCATAATTAAATAATATCTCAAGCAGTCCTCAACACCAAACCAATAACTCGTTGAGGTATTGTGTCAATACCTACAAAATACCAAAATAAGTTATTTTCAAGACCAGGATAACCGACCAATACCTAGTCTAGATATGCTACCTGGCTTCGGTATACTCCAGTTATGTGTCAGTAGTTATTCATTCCTGCTCGGGATGGCTGCAACGCTCGTTCACAAAGTGTTGGTGCTGAAGAAGAAATCAGCCAATAATCCAGAAATTCCTTCAGAAATTTCAAGTATTCTTCCAGAAGTTCCACCAGGAGATTTCACTGAAGCTAATTCAAAGATTTCTTTAGTAGTTCCTTCTAAAATTCTTTTCTTGTCAGATTCCTCCAGAAAATTCTTCAGAGATTCATCCTGGATTTTCCTTCGTGGATTCTTTCAAAAGTTCCGTTAGGGGTTTCTTCCGGAGTTCATTCAGAAATTCCTGCAGAAAGTTCTTCAATGATTTCTACAGGAGGTCTTTCAGAGATTTCTCCAGGGACTTGATTTCTTCAGGAACTGTTCAGTGACTCCTGCTGGAATTTCTTTAGGATTTTTCCAGAAATTCCTCAAGGAATTTATTTATAAATTCCATCATGGATTCCTCCAGAAACACCTTCAGTAATTTTTCTGGGAATTTTTCGGGGATTTCTCTAAGATCTTTTCTTGAATTCCTTCAGAAATTGCTTCAGAGATTTTCCTGCAATAGCTGGAGAGACTTATCCAGGAACTTCTTCAGGAATGTCTTCTCCAACTCTTTCAGAGAATTTCTCTGGAGCTTCTTTATGGTTTACTCCAAGAACTTGTTCATGCATTTCTGGAGTATCACTTTCAGAGAATCCACCAGAAACTCCTTCAGAGATTTTTCCTGGGATTTCTTTGGGAACTCTTCGTGGGGCTTTTTCTAAAATTCTTTGTGGGGTTGCTTCATAACCCAAGAAACAGAACTTGTTGAATAACAGTTTCTTAAGCTGAAGTTTGTTTATGAGTGATTTGATCAACTCTTATACAGAAAAAATGTTTGTTGGGAAACTCCTTTAAGAATTCCCCAGAAACTGCTGCACGGATTCCTGGCGAATCCCTCCAGGATTTTTTTTTTTGTTGTTTCAAGAATGTTCTCTGATATTCCTTGAGGGCATTTCGGGAAATTCTTCTTGGAATTTCTGCAGAGATTTTCCAGGAATCTTCCTTAAAAATACCTCTAGGAACTCCTTTAAGTATTTCTACAGGAACTCTTTGAAGGACTCCTTCAGGGGTTCCTCCAAGAACTTCATGAAGGATTTTCCAGGAATTCTTAGTGATATGTCGGCAGGAATTCCTTGAGGTTTTTTTAACGCTGTTTTAACGCTGTTGTAAAAAGTACAACTCTTACAAAATACCTCGCTCGTCGCCTACAGTGCGAGCGCGGTGCAGTTTCGGTTGCTTGATGGCGCGCGTCCTGAAAGGTTAAATTTCTTGAGAGATTCTTCCAGGGATTCCTTCAATGATTTCTCCAGTAGTCTATTCAAGGATATATCCAGGAAGCGCTACAGGAATTTCTTCTTGAAATCCTTCAGGAATTATTCTTCGAATTCTTAAAGATATTTCTCCTGAAATTGCTAGAGAAATTACTACTACAATCCTCCAGGAATTTCATGAGAGATTTTTGCTGGAGAAATTTCTCCAGAATTTCCTTCAAAGATTCTTCCAAGAACTCTTTTAGGTATTTTTCCTGGAATTCCTTCAGGACTTTCTCCAGAAACTTCCTCATGGGATTTCTCCAGGAATTTCTTCAAAGATTTTTCCAGGATTTTTCAGGCATTAATAGAGGAATTTCTTCAGGGTTTCACTCAACTAGTTCTTCCGGAGTTCAAAATTAGAAAATTTTCTCCAGGGATTTCTCAAGTTTCTTACAGGGATTAGTTCCAAGATCAAGTCAGATATTTCACTAGCTATTCCTCCGAAATTTCTCACAATATTGTTTTAGAAAATCTTGCATAGTTTCTTTTTTTTGGGTCCTCGGCGTGATAGTGATAGTCAAGTGTTCTAATAATCACACCAGATCCGCTCCACGAAGAAAATATTCTGAATCCATTCATGGATATGGAGGAATTCTTTCTTTTTAGAAATTCTGCCAGGAATGCTTTCCAAGATTTCTGTAAGAATTGTTTCAGGAATTCTACCTTCACAAAATTCTTGGTTTCATTCAGTTTTCAAAATATTTCCCCAGAAATCAATTTGAGAACTGCTTTATAGAAACTTTCTTGGATTTATTCCAAAACTACTCCATAGAATTCCTTTCAGAAAGTCTTCCACGGTATCCTTGTTAAATTTCTTTTGGAATTGCTTCAGAAATTCCTAAATTTTGTTTCAGAATTCCCTCTAGATGATCCATTAATTCCTCTAGAACACCTTCTATGGTTTCCTCAGATTCTTTCTATAGTTTCTTTCATAAATCCGTATGAGAATTCTTTCAAATCATCATCTTTTTCTTCAGCGATTCCATCAATAAATCATACATTTGGGATTCCTCCAGAAATTTCGCTCAGGATTTCTTCAGAAAACCTTCCAAATATTTTTTAGAAACTCCCACTCCCCTTAGCTTCCCACAGAGAAGAGATGAACCAGCCTAGGACTGAAAATCTCTATAATAAAGTAATAATAATAATTCCCACAGAAACTCTTCCAGGGATTACTCTAGAAATTTCCCAGGAGATTCCTGCAGAAATGTTTAAAGAGATTTCTGCATTCGTTTGCCAAGATTTTTATGAGAAATTTTCAATGTATTTTCCCAAAATTGTTCCATGAATTCCTACAAAAATTGCTGCAGAAATTTAAACTTAAAATCCACCAAGGCTTCTTTCGGAAACTTCTTCAGCTATATTTTTTAGAAATTTATCCAGGAATAGTAAGAGAAAATTCTCTGGGGATTTCTTCAGATACTCCTTCAAGAATTACTCTAAGAATTCTACATTAATTAATATTTTCAGTTGTTACTTTAGAATATCTTCCAGAGACTCATTTAGAAATTAGTTCAGGTAAACTTTCAAAAGAAGTTCACCAGAGATTTGGTCAGAAAAACCCACAGGAATCTGTCCAGCCATTTCTTTAGGGATTCATCCAAAAAATCCTGTAGATTTTAGCATTATTTCTTTCAGTATTCAGGCAGGAACTCCTCCAGAGATTCCTGCCGGAGTTCGTACAGCGATTCACCATCACTAAGCCCTTCTGATATTGCTATATGTTTTCACAGGAGTTTCTTTAGAAATACGTCCACAGATTACTCTAGGAAAGGTTTCAAAAATCCTCCAAGAATTTTTTTAAAGGAGATTTTTTCGAAAATTACTCCAATAATTCTAAGAATTCCACCAAGGGTTGCTCAAGGGGTTTCTTTATCTTTATCAGGTGGTTTACTTTATCTGGAAGTTCTTTAGAAATTCCTTCTCGGTTTTCTTTAAGAATTTCCCTGGGATTCCTTCAGATATTCCTGTAGTGATTCATTCAAGTGTACTCTCTGATATATCTTTAGAAATCTATTAAAAATTTCACCAGAAATTCCTGCATTAGTTCTAAAATTCCTTCTGGGAATCTTTCTGAAATTCCTTTTAAATTATCTCTAGTGCCTTTTTGAGAATTTAGGGGTTTTCTTTGGGAATTTCGGCAAGGAATTGTTTCAAAACTTCTTCCGTGGAGTGTTTCAGAAATTCCCCCAAATATTTCTTTAAAAAATCGCACAGAGATTCCTTCGGAATATATTCATAAGGGTTCATCCAAAAATTCATTCAGAAATGCCTTCAAATATTCCTGCAGAAACTCTCACGAAGATTATTTCAAAAATTTTGCTTTCGTTCTTTCATAAATATCTCCTGGGATTCTTTTACAGTTTCTGGCAGGAATTCTTCAGATATTCCTCCAGGTTTTCTTTCAAAAGTTTTTCATGAAATTGCACAAAAAAAGGACTGCAGGAATACTTGAAAGAATCCCCGAAAAAGTATCTAAAGAAATTCCTAGAGGCATATCTGAAGGAATTCCTTTAAAAGCTTCTGGAGATATCACCAGGCTCACAGGAAAAAAAATCTGAATATTTTCTGAAAAGATTCCTGCGATTCCAATTCTGTAGAAAATTCCTGAAGTGGTTGCTCAAGGAATTGCTGAAGAAACCCCCTAAGATATTTCCTCAATTCCTAAAAAAAACTTCTGGAGAAACTTTTCTTGGAATTTCGATGGCAATACAATACATGCCGGGACAGCTAGTTAAAGGATAAACACATTTAGCAAAATGTTAAAATACACGTAAATAAAAACATGAAAAAAGATAAACATTGCTTGAGAAGTTTCTTGAAGAATTCTTGGAGAAATCCGTAAAAAAATCAGATGGAATTTCTTAAAAATGTAAACAGAAATCCCTGAAAAAAATGCTGACAAGAATACTGATGAAACTCTTGAAGAAATTGCTCAATAAATTTCCAAAAGAGCTCTGCTAGACTTTCTGAAGAAATCCATGGAAGAACCGTTGATGATAATCTGGAAAAAAAAATCCGAAAAAATATACAATTCCTGGAGAGATGAGCACTTAAAAATACCTGAAAAAAGTTCTAAAGGTAACCCTGCAGAAACAAAATAAATCCTGGAGGCATTCTTTAGAAAATCACTGAATACTTTCTGAGAAAAACAAAGTTTTTTGGAGGATTATTTGGAAGAATACCCGGAAGAATTGGAAAACCTTTCGTAGGCATTCTAAGAAGAATTTCATGAAAAAAATCGAAGAATAAATTCTTATGTAATTTTTGCATGAATGGTTAAGAGAATCATCCAGAACCGTAACCTGAAAAATTTAGGAAAGAATTCCCGATGAAAGATCCTAAGAAATTCCGGGAGGAATATCTGGACTCTGAAGGAACTTTTAAAGAAAACTTTGAAAGAATTTTGTGATCAATATCTTGAGAATTAAATGCCTGAGAGAGTTTAAATTGATTTTACAAAATTAGGATGATAGTGTGTAATAATACACCAAACACCGAGATAAAGTGTCTATGAATGTAATAATTAAATGAAATACAAATAAAGATGATTAAAAAACACCCGGAAAAACCTGTGAAGAAATTCCAACACTAATTTTCGAAAATTTCCGAAAAAAAAACGATTTTTAAATGAAAAACTCAGGAGGAATTGCTGAAAGAATCTCTGAACCCCTGCTGAAAACAGTTCCTGGAATTACATTTTTGAGGACATCCTTCGAGGAACTTCTGGAAACCCCTGAAGAAATTGCTAAACTATTTATTCTGAAACTTCTACTTATGGAGACATCACAAAGAAAACTTCTAGAATAAATTCTGAAATGTAGGTAATGTAGGTAATTTCCAAGAAATCCCTAGAGGAATATCAGGTGGAATTTCTGAATAACCTGCGGGCCAGTAGCAAGATGTTATTTTTTTTTTTTTGAGAAACTTTTGGAGAAGCTCTTGAAAAAGACCAAGGATAATCCCTGGAGGAATTCCTTGGAGTATCTCTGGAGGAATTCCTGTAGAAATCTTTAAATAAACACATGGACAGATATGCATACTACTAAGGAATACCTGGATGAGTCAGTGTAGGAATTCATGCTGAAATCATTCCAGAAAATTATGAGAAAATTTTCTCAAAAAATAAATATCTATAAAAAGTACGGAAAAAATTTGATAAATCCCGAAAAAAAATCCCTGAAAAAGAAATCCCATGAAAGAAATTCATGCAATTATGGTTTTTCCGCGACAATAACAGAAAAAAATCATGAAGAAATCATTTATCTACGGGTTTCCCCGAATTATTAAAGTCATTTCCATGAGAACACACTAGTATAGGGGGTGCTGAACTTTGGGAACTGCTCTCGACTGTTTTGATTTGGATTGCGAAGAATTTGACCGACTTTTCGAAAAAGCACCTTCGGTTATTCCATAATGTTTGGCCATCCAATGTACCATAGTGTGACGTAGAAGGTGTGTCGGGAATTTAAATCAGGTTGTGCCCGTGTTGTAGACGTGGACTCGACAGAAACAGAATTCGAGGGACAATTTTCAAACAATATTTTTTACATGCTATGGAAGATAATTTATAAATTAGTAATTGACGTGGTGCAAGAATAAAACCGATTATTATTGGTCGGTGCTTACACAGACGGGAATTAGATGAAAACCTCATGTTCTACTGTTCCACCCTACATCAAAGCAAGCCCAAAAAACATACGAAAGATCTGCTTCTACAACAACTGAGCATCAAACCACGTGCATTCAAAACCATTAAACCCATCCCCTTTCCGCTTCCTCACCCAGCTGGTCATTTATTTGGTCATTTGAAGTAGAATTATTAGAGTGCACTTCATACGCCACGCCACCTTTTGGCACCGAACCCATTTGAATAGAGTCCTAATCACAATCAATCTCGTGCGAAACAGTTATTTGCCATTAAGCCTTTCGCAGCAGTGCATCATCATGACGATGGCGACACGCTTCCTAATCTGATTCCAACTAGACCCTAATATCTATCTATCTCTCTGATTCCATTACAGGTAATTGCGCACTGCAACCACCGACACCGACCAAAACTACCCGGACACTACCTGGAGCCAGTTGTGGCGACGCCTAACCTCAAGCTTCAATCGGCGGTAATCAGAGACCTTTTGCTCAACGTCATAAATTTCAATCATAATCGAAAAGGCATCGCCGGACTAACTCGCACACGCCGGGGTCTAATCATATCCGGATGATGGTCCGAACCTCATTTGCTGATGCGTGACACCGTCGTCGAAAAGCCAGCTCTCGATTCGCATTACACTAAATTCTGTTTTTACGCGATTTTTTGTTCCGCGTAAAAAAAATCGTGTAAAAAAAGTTTTCAAAACTTTTTTTATCGGATCATCCTAAAATTTTGACAGGGTATCAAGGATGATAAGAGAGATCTCTGGTAGAAATTTGAGCCCCATCGGAAGTAAATTGCGACCAGGAGAGAAGAATCTTTCCAAAAACACATCGCGTAATTTTGAGAAAATCGTGTAAAAAAAATCGTGTAAAATAAAACCGCGTAAAAAAAGATCGTGTAAAAAAAGAACTTAGTGTAGTGTCATTTTGGCACGGTGGGGGGTGCTACGCCACCACCGCACCGCTTTATGCCAGATAGATAAGCACCAGTAGTAGTAGGCGATGCGATAGTTTATGGCAAATATTTACCGCGCTAATTCTGTCCTTTACAGGGAGCCACGCGCTCGTATGTGATGTCCATTCACGTGAGTGCGTTTCCATTTAATGAGTCGCGAATATATTGCAGCTATAAATCGCGATTTTGAGGCAGTGTATGTTGTTGCTTCGTGCTGATGATTGCTCGCTGATTAGTAATCGAAGCAGTCGCGTTGCATCATTATCCTTTGTTGTCTTGGCGTGGTCACTTTGGGTGCGATCATGGCCTACTGTTATTTTGAATTATGTACATATATCCGATAAGAAGTTATTAACAAATCGATAACTAATCATGCTATTGAGATGTATGCCCATGTAGCAAATGCGCTTCAACACGCATTTCAAATACTTTGGTCAACAAAACATAACTGAAAAACAAAACTGTAAATCACATTGCCAAATGTTCCAAATGAAGGATAAAGAGCCTGCCTTCTGATCAAAGACCAAACTAAGACCTCCAACTCCCATACATCACTTGGAAATTTCAAGGCGCACGAAGTACTAGCAACAAAATATATCTTACCTTCAATCCATAAAACCTTGCCCTTCCGCCCGAATTAAATTTCTAGGATTTCTAGTACTGCTTTGTTGTTGCCAAGAGTAACCAACACCTTGTTTATGGAAGTATAAACAAGAAAACTGGTAGAGTTGGAAATTCAAACTTCGTGCAAAATGTTTAATTAACACTTATTTTCTTCTATTTAAGGGTATCGTACCAACTCCCTGACTGGCACTGACGCTTTAAGGCTAGATTCGATCCAGTTTTAATTATTTTCGGACTGGCTTTTTTGTTAACGGTAAAATTGACGGTAAAAGTCACCTATGTCCGGTCGAAACTCACGCAAGCTACTTCATAATGGCACCGATAAGGCCCAATCCGTCGAAACCTAGTCACGAATCAAATCCCAGTCCAGTTCCTGACCTGGTACGATAAGACGTCTAAAAGGCTATCCTTGTTACACCGGAACCGGATTCAAAAATCGATCACTTGTCAACGATATTACGACGTACTTTTCCCTATCTGTGCCAGATCAAACCTGGGTCACGACAAGGCGTGGCAAGAATCATGCTACAATAAATATCGCTGAAATGAAACTGGTGTCCAGGGCCTGGCCGGGACTCGACCTGGTGTCATCAGAATAGCGTACTATTTGCCATTGCCTTTTATGAAGCAATACAACTTCTCAGACGAGACATCACCGAGTCCGGACCAAATCATAGCTAAATCCATAATATGAACACAGAACATTTGATCAGTTATCTTTTTCCCCATCATCGCTACAGTTAAAATGAATGGATGGTGATTGATCCAGTGAATGTTTTAAACATTAAAAAAATGGAATAAAAGGTTAAACAACTGTTATTAAATTTTCAATCCGAAATTTAGAAAAAAAAATCGACTAATCGATTCTTTATCTTCGGATAGCATAAGTACTTTCTAAAAACATTTATAAGTAGGTTCCACGGTGTACGTTTATGCCGTGATTTGGTTCTTTGCCTTCAAATGACATTTGTTATGGTATCGAGTTCAAGATCGGGTTGCACCAGACACAAATCTCAGTATTTACCTTGTTTCATGGAAGTAGAATGCTTGATTATGATTGATATAATGTTCAGATATACAGATTAACAAAAAGTTGCCTTTAAATCTTTGCATACAACTACCAGCCAGATTAATTTTCTGTGAAATAATCTGTTTTGATTGACACTTTGAAATTTGTTTGTTGTCATAAGCTACTACGTCACAGTCGGCCAGTACGTCACAAAGTTAGTATGAAATAAGGTAGTCAGCCAAACATCAAACTTGGGTACCGGGGACCAAATGTAGTACTAGAAGTGGTACCCAGTCTGAGCCCGAGTGCTACGACTTTATTTGGACTTTGTTCTGATGGTCATCATTTCCATCATTTCAAGTTACCCGACCAGAAGCTCCTAACAAGATTATAACAAAATTATTACAACCGTTGTTAGAAATAACACAATTTGATATAATTTTGTTGTAAAGATTCGTATATGTGAATAGCCATAACAAAATTGTAACAAGATTTGTTATTATTTTTAAAAACAAAACTATAACAAAACTTGTATTATTTATTCAAACAGAGATATAACCGCATTTGTTACATTATGCTTATTAAAATAATTGCCTATAACAAAATTTCGTAACACATTTTTTGTAACAACATAATTTCAAAATATGTTAGGTTTTTTTTATTGACGCAAAATAGTTTTATCATTTCTGTAATATTGACCACTCGAGTCAAATACCATAAAACAAAACTTATTGCATTCGTTTAGAACACAATGCTAAAATCGTCATGTTTTAAAAACCCCTCCCCTTCCGTTACGCTTGTTTGTATGAGCGACGCGTAATTTGGGCTTGGCATCATATTTGTTTAAAAAAATGCATCTGAGTTATCATTTGATTATAATCTGCCAAATTCTTCCCAAACCAGCAGTGCTTTGAAGCTACTATCGTTATGTGATATCATTACCGCTGGTAGGAGTAATAAAAAAAAAACTGTTGGGATATCACCATGGCTTTTCGGATATAAACATTATTATCAATACAAGCTGTAAGCTGGAATATAGCTGGAAATAAAATATTTCACAGCTATTCTTTTTCTTTTTTTTTTTTAGTTTCTGTTATTGCACTCTTATCCAAAACCGGAATAGTTCCCGGATGATGTGCCAATCGAATAAGAATCCTCACCAACAAAACAGCTGCTTTCGTTGCAGTGTTTTGTAGCGTTTTAAAGAACATTCCTTCTGCTGGAAGCTGTGGCGAAGAACCTGTTGACGCAACAGCACAGTATTTTCTAGAATCAAGTGATGTTGGGCTAGTTTTGTGACACAATGGATCACTAAAATAACTAAAACGGCCGCTATGAAATGAACAGAAAGCGCCACCGTAGCCTTGTGTGTTTGACGTAACTCGACTGCTGTCACTGTGTTACCGTCCATATACGGTGGCGCTTTTGTTTTGATGCGGTGAGTAGCGGAAAAGTCGGCTTCAATGATCCATTGTAATGTCTTGTCTGGTGTGAAACAAAACAAGTAAACAATGACAAACTTTCCCTTCGTCAGACCATTAGCTTTTCTTCCTTCTCTGTTAACCTTAGTTGTGTATTCTTACGCGATAGATAGTCGGGTAAACAACGTGAAAAAAGGTTTGGAACTTTTTATCAGACCGTTTTCAAATTTTTGTAGGATGTCAAAGATATAGTAGACGTTCGATTACTGCAACATGTTAACATTTCACTTAGACCAAGCCCACTCGTGGGCTTCATACTACACACGCAACAGCACGTCGTTAACGATTTTTAATTTCGTTATCCACCCATTTTCGCACCGGTCGTTCGTTTCCATGTGAGTAAAATAATGATCGGTTGCCTTTGCGCACCGGTGGTCTCTATTTTATCCGTACCATCGGTTTTTTGCACTTCTGTAAATCATTGCAATATTTTGTGTATTTCTATGGTATTATTGCAAATCTTATTCAGTATAATAATCTGTGCTCATATTTTCAAAGAAGGGGTTTTGGATAAGACTGAAAACTGTTAGTAAAAATTGAACTCAAACAAATAATTCCCTTGAAGATTTGTACCAGTTTGGTGCGTTTAAAGATATTATTTTCTCAATAATGCATGATTGTATTTAATCCCGGAATTCAAGCAATTTTTTAAAAATTATATGTTTGTTGACATGTAGGTTGTGTTTTTATCTAAAATAATATCCATCTCTTCGATATCCATGTTGCTTTTCTCGCAAGAAATTTATCTGAATTTGAGATTTTGAGCATCTTTTTTAATAATTAGGTTTATTGAATAATTACATCCCTTGCATTTCCAACACATTTATAACGTAGTTGTCTCCTTTACAACTTCGCGTAAGTCAAGATTCTTGAATCCTGGTCATAGTAGAAGCTGTCTTCTAACAGTCTGCGATAAGTTTGCGCAACCTTTTTTTTTATAAACGTGTATTTTAACATCAGCTAATTCTATACTCAGTCACAACCTTTTAGTTACGAAGCATCAATCGGAAATCTTAATGTATATTGCGATCTTTTATATACTGGTATAAGAATATTTTGTTGGAAGCAGATTCTATGCGCTTGAAGTAGACTGTGTATTTGTGAAAGTACATAATGAGCCCACTCTCTTTTTTGGCACTTCATACAACAGTTGTTGTATTTAAACATCCAACACCTTGCTTTTTCTATAACGAGGAACCTACAATATGGCAGTCCTGCACACCGCCCATTTTAATTGATGAAACTTGGCAGCTCGACTACATTTTTTTAGATTTTTATCGGTATGATTAAAGTTTGTTTTTACAAAAAAAAAAATAACTGTAGTATTTCTATGATTTCTGAATTGAGTTAGGTACAGTCAAAGCATCTTTGTAAAATCATAACTACTCTAATCTTATCTTATACATACGCAGCCAGTACGCGGAATCACCCTGGAAAGCAATCGTGTTACTTTTCTTGTCAATATTGATGCTTGCAGCATATCAGGACACATGCATCAAAGCGGCCAGGTCTATTGCGTTGTATTTACGCGCAAAGATGATTCTTCGAAATACTTGGAATACATAATATTTTCTTTCAGCAAGGTACTTCTCGAATTTACAGGGGAGGAAGGATGCGTGGACATATTGTACCAAACGATTCAGATTACACGTTGATGAATATGTTTTAAATATATGAAAATGTGTATAATAGAGCTATGAATAAATGTGTAATATTGGAAAAATCTCCCCTATTTTTGGGTTGTTTTTATAGATCTAATGTCAAACCTCCTATTCTGTATGATCGGTGTTATTCACATGAGGTTGTCGCAGATTTTTTTTTTCTGCTTTGCCCTATTTTTTCTACAAGGGTGAAGTTACCAATTTTGCACACTTTTCTTATGTCTCGTTTATTCAATTTATATTTTTAAATTTATATTTAATAAACCACCCACTGATGACCACCATTTTCAAAAACAGCAATCAAACCAAATCTCCTTTGCCTTTTTGAAATATACACGACAAAACGAAACGCGAGGCACAGCTCTTTCAAAGCGGGGGATCTCAGCCCGGAAAGTGAAGAAAGAAAACCTTGTGGTCACTTATTAGCATAGCATAGCATAGCATGAATACTTGCACAAATCTTGGATGGAGTTGCAAAGTTGAATATTTCCATTGACATTGCTGATGTCGCTACTATCTACAATGGCATAGATTCACTCAGCTCCACACACCTGGCCAAGTCCTTGCAAGCATTTATAAATCCCTTCATCAACTTAGAAAGAGCCCAGAACTGAAGCATCTTCCAATAGATGAAAGGATGTTGAAAATAGCGAATTTTCAACTTATATGTAGTTATAAAGTAAATATACTGAAATAGAAATATTTATAAATAAATAATATTGGAAAGATCTCACCAATTGTTGTGGGGTTTTTGTGGTTCAATGCCGATCATCTAATTGTCTTGATTAATGTTCTTCTCTGTAAGGAACAACACAATACTCAGCAAAGAATAACACAATACTAAACACTAAACACCCGCGCATCTATTGTTTTGTTTTTCACTTGAGACAATAGCGAACGCGATCGATTATGCTGCCATACTCACTCCTTACAGGAGCGATGCATGCACAGCAAAGAACAACACAATACTCAGAAAACCTTGTGGTCACTTATTACCGTCAAATGGTATCTTTTCGGGTTAGAAAATACGCACCTCTTCTCACCGGAATCTGCGATGGATGACGATAGTTTTGGAACTTGTCGGAACGAACTTCGCGAGTTATTTATTTGGACATTTTTCTAAATGTGCGAACCTAAACTTTACTTGCTGCGTATAGAAACTCCGGCTCAAACATGTACGTGTTAAACAGAAAAACTCACTGAATCACTATACATTTCTTCAAATATTAGTTTCGAAACGATCGGCCGAATCAAAAACTAAAGGTGCGATTATGAGCAATCGTAACTATTTTTAAGAGAAAATCAATACATTTTCGATATGCATGATCCTAAAATTGGCGAAAAAGGGAAAACTTTATTCATAACATACTTAAGCAAAGCTTGTCAATTTAAACCTATTATTTTTCTGCGTTTGTATTGTCACTCTATCACAATTGTATGTCAGACAATTTGTTGTGTTATTCGTGAAACGATCTATGATATTAATTGGTTGAAAATTTCAAATCTTTGATGCAAACTAAAATAAATTCCTACCTATACAAAACAAGAAAATCATTCTCTAGAAACTACATGCCTGCCGACAAATCCATACTCATGTTCTTTCGTCTTCTCTTTACGCTACCCAGAGAGCTAAACGCGAGAGAGCGCACGAGCCTACGGATAGAGACCGTACTTTGCGTGTCTCTATATTCTAAGCCCTGCTACGAACCGTACGTAAAATTTTCGCTTTCGAGCCCTACTTAGCAGCGACCGGTGCGGTTCGCTTCTTTGTTCGAAGCTCTACTTAACGTTAAAACGCTTGATGGAGCCCATTAGTGGGCCTGGTCTTAGCGAACAAAAATCCGATAAATGGAACGCCTGACAGTATCAACAAACCATAAACTGTCGTTAAATGAACGTGAACTTCATCCGTCTGTTCATTTGGGCTAACATGGCGCACCATTTTGACATTTGGCGGTGCGATAACTGTAAATGTGTTCCACTTACCGGACTTGCAGTTACAAAGCATTGCAGTTAAACCGCTTGCACTGACCGAACGTCTACTGTAATAAAACTTCATAAGTCTTCGATGCTCGATGCTCCATCAACAACATTATGTTATTTCCAACACATTTGTATATCCTAAAAACAATCACTCACTTGATTGGACGAACAGTTTGAAAGTTATAGGAAGATTATGAACTTCATTTTGTAGAAACAAATGAAGTTTCTAACGTGAAATGATGATAATGGGTTGTTTTTATCGGTAAACTCTAAGTAAGAACAAAGAAATACAACTTTGGAAAAAGTAAATTCTCAGTTTGTTTATTGTTTTGCACAAGCGTCATATCTGTGTGGCCATCCGTATCAACCAGATTCGGATTTCCTTTATAGTGCTTTATCTGGCGATAATGATCGCCATCGATTCAATACAAATCGATATCGAAAATCTCACACTGGTTGATCGGGATATTTCAGGAAATTTGGCCGATAAAACCCTCAAGACGAAGAGAACAAACCTGACGATAATACCCAAAGACTTATTCTTCTTAAACGACGGATATTGCATGTGCTGCAATTTGCGACCGGACGAACAATGTTTACATTACATGGAACTACGTTTTGTATGCCTTCCAATATTTTTGAGTTGGATTTTACACAAATGACGTATCTTCACAAGCGAAAATATTAGATCGATTACAATAAATACCAAAACAGTACTGCTGTTCTTTTTTCGCCAAAAAGTATACCAATTAGTAAATGCTGTTGAACATGGAGAAGGCAAACGTGGAACTAAATCATTATAACGTGGAATTTGTTTATCCTACTATTTTGTTTCTACCTTAGGGAGCATCTAAGTACGCCACGCTAAAATTGGAAATTTTCAACCCTCCCTGCCTCCTTCAAACGTGACGATAAACTCAATGGATGACCCCTTATGTGACAGATTCCATTTCATTGCATAAAATTAAAAAAAAATGTGGAATATAACTAAATTATATCTAAAGCTGTTATCATATCTGCAATTGTGATAGATTAAAACAAAATCACTAACGACAAATCAAGTCTATTATACGTCAACGAGTTCAATGTGACGTCATACTACCCCGCTCGTGTGCGTCTGACAAACAAGCATTTGAATGAATGAGGAAACTGGCAATACGTAGAACCAGTAAAGCTTCTATCACCGCCCTCTTCAAGTGTTGTGATGGCCTCATTGACAGAGGCGTCAGATTGCTACCGATGCACCCCGTGTCTTGGTTCAAATCCCGTTCGGATCCGAAAATTTTATACCGTACTGGAAACTTTTTTATGTCACCTACTTTTTCTAAAAATAGAATTACACACTTAAAACTATTCACCCAAAAAATGAGTATAAAAATTTAGTTTTTACCCTAACAGGAATTATAACACAATTTGTTATAATTTTGTTAAATTCTACCATATTTCATGGAACAGATTTTGTAATATTTTTGTTATGATCATAACAAAAGTTATTACATTTTTGTTCTTTTCATATGGCAACTTTGTTAGAATTTCTGTTATTTTAACTACTAACGGTACATGTTTTATAACAACCCTTGTTATAAAAAATTATTGTAACAAAATAACACAGCTTGTTATAATTTTGTAATGTCCATCTAGTCGGGTATACAATTACATATGTAAACAGTTTTACATCCGTTTGACGAGATCATATTCTAGTCGTTTCCGTTGACGCACAATCGAATAATAGAACCAACTTATAAACAGCTGCATAGCATAAACCATTTCTAAGTATTTCTAACGGACAAGAATAGAACAAGCCTAACCCACAGGATAAACATCTCATAGAATCCGCAATTTGATAAAGTCGGTCACACGATCAATGGCATGAGTCAAAAGTGCGTAAACAGTAAACACAGATGATAAAATGAATGAAATGATTATTTATGCAGTTTAACACACTTACGATAAACATAGGCGACGAGTGTGAATCAATGCGTATGAATGGAACTGTAATGTAAACATAATCATATATCGATAGGAATTTTCTCTGCGTGTCGGATAATTCACCATACATGTAAATGTAAAAGCTTTACCAGTCTTCAGGGTCGAATGAAAGATGTGTAATTGATAGAACTATAAAACTTATTTGCATAAAGTGCTCTTTCCACTAACAACAGTATACGCTTTAACTTAAAAGTAAAAGCCATTTAACTCAGGCACATTCCACATTGAGTTCATGAGAGTTTCAGAGGCTTTTACAAGCGTTTCAAGGCGTTTCAATACGTTTCAGTGAGGTTTCAGAAGGTTTTAGGGAGTTCAAAGGCTCGCAGGTGAATTTCAAAAAGGTTTCATGGGGGTTTCCAAGGCGTTTCAATGCATTTCAGGAGGTTTGAGAGGGGTTTTAGAGGGCTTGAAATGCTCTCACGTGAATTTCATGGAGGTTTTACAGGCATTTCAAATTCTTTTTAGGGCGTTTTATGAGGATTCTGAAAGGCTTTAGAGGCTCGCAGGTGAGTTTCATGAAGTTTTCTTAGGGGGTTTGAAAGACGTTTCAAAGCATTTAAGGGGGTGTTGAAACAGGGCCTACACGGGACACTGCTCTTTCATGGAGTGTTCAACAAGCTCCAAGAGACAACCAAATCCGTCAGAAAATCCGAAGAGGGAGCTCTAGGAGGTCCTCAAATAGAAAATAAGCTCATCACTAGATAGATAGATCAGATGGCCTAATCTCCAGGGAGTTCTCGAATACTCTTAAACTTTTAACCTTTTAAGCGTGTTCACTGTAAACGCCCCTTAACTCTAACTTTCCTCTTTTCCGTTAATCGACTTTATCTGTAATCTTCAGTACTTAATGGAGAGACCTTATAGATCAAAACCAGTGTTGCAAAAATTCATCTCATTCATTTGAACACTAAACTAAATGATAGGTTGATGTCGGGTTTAACGTCATCAATGATGGAAAAAGCTTTAAACCTACATCGGAAATATATACAAGCTTTAAAGCGGCCTGGTCTTCTGTCTTCCGTGATTTGCTCCAAGGGTTCCTCCGAGAATTGCTCTAGGAGTTCCCTCGAAAATGTTCCAGGAGTTTATCCGGAAATTGCTTCATAAGTTCCTCCAGGAATTCCTTCAGGTGTTCCTCCGGTTGTTGCTTCAGGAGTTTCTCCAGGAATTGTTCCAAAAGTTTCTCTGGGCATTGCTCTAGGGGTTCCCACGATATTTGTTCCAGGAGTTTCTCCAAGAATTGCTTCTGGAGTTTCTCCGATAATTGTTCAAGGAGTTCCTCCATAAAATGCTCCACGAGTTCATGGAAACTACTCCTGTAGTTCCTCCGGGAATCGCTCCTGGAGTATCTCTAGAAGTTTTTCGGGAATTCTAGAAGTTGCATCGAGAATCCTTTCGGGTATTTCTCCAGAAGTTCCTCCGGGAATTTTTCCAAATTCTTTAGAAAATTCCTCTACAAATTTATCCAGGCATTCTTCTACAAGTTGTTCCAGAAGTTCTTTTGAAAAATCCTCGGGGAATACCAGAAGTTCCTCCGGGAGTCCTCCAAGAATTCCTCTACGAGTTCCCCCGGGAAATTATTGAGGAGTTTCTTCCCAGGAATTCCCCCAGAACATCCTCCAGATTTTTTTCTAGGAGTTTCCCAGGGAATTTCCTAGGGGTTCAGCCGGAAATCCTTTTAGGATTCCCGGGAATTCATCAAGGAGTAGCCCCAGAACATTCCTAAAGGAATTCCCTCTGGAATTCCTCCGGAAGCATCCCGGGAATTCCTTTGGGAGTTGCTCTGGTAATTCCTCTACGTGTTCCTCCAGAAGTTCCTCTGGTAATTCAGGGAGTTTCTTCTATGAATTTCTCTACGAGTTTTCCCGACAATTCGTTTAGGTATTCTGCTGGAAATTCTTTTGGGAGTTCTCTCTGGAATTCCTCATAGAGTTCCAACAGAAAAATCGTCTAGGAGTTTCTCTGGCAATTCCCCGGGAATCCTTTAGTAGTTCGTCCGGGAATTCCTCTATGAGATGCTCCAGAAGTTCTTCTGAAAGTTCCTCGGAGAATACCGGAAGTTTCTTCGGAGAATTCCTCTACGAGTTCCACCGGGAAATTATTGGGGAGTTCCTCCAGAAATTCTTTCAGAAAATCTCCCACAAATTTATCTAGGAGTTTCCCTGGAAATGTCCTAGGGGTTCAGTCGGAAATCCTTTTAGGAGTTCTCCCAGGAAATTCTCAAGGAGTACCTCCGGCAACACCTCTAGGAGCTCCCTCGGGAATTCCTCCGGGAGCACCCCGGGAATCCCTTTAGGAGTTGCTCCGGGGATTCCTCCACTAGTTTCTCTGGTAATTCAGGGAGTTTCTTCTGAGAATTCTTCTAGGTATTCCAGTTTTTCTAGGAATGCCTCTTGGAGTTCCTCCAGGAATTTATTAAGTAGTTCCTGTAGGAGTTCCTCCGGGAAATACTTATGAATTCCTCCGGGAATTCCTCTTGAAGTTCCTCCGAGAATTTTCCTAGAAGTTCTTCCGGAAATTTCTCTAGAAATTTCCTGGGATTTCCTTTAGGAGTTGCTCTGGGAGTTCTTGCTCCAAGAGGTCCCCGGGAATTTCTCTTGGAATTTCCCCAAGAGGGGCCTCTAGGAGCTTCCCAAGAATTCTTTCAGGAGTTACACCAGGAATCCATTTAGAAGTTTCCCTGAGAAAGCCTCTAGGAGTTCCCCTGGGGAATTTTCATCGGGAATATCTTCAGTAGTTACATCGGGAATCCCTATTGGAGTTCCACCGAGAATCAGAAAAAGTTTCTATGATATTTTCCAGGAGTTCTATGATATTTATTTCAGGAGTTGCACCGGAAATTATCCGAAGTTCCTCCATAAATTCTTCCACGAATTTCTACGGATGTATCAGGATTTATTCCTGGAACTCCTCCAGGTCTTCTGGATTTTTCCCGGATTTGTTTATTCCGGGATTTTTTTTTCCAGGAATTCCTTCTGGTTGCAGCCATTCCT
This sequence comes from Aedes albopictus, assembly GCF_035046485.1. Lineage (NCBI taxonomy): Eukaryota > Metazoa > Arthropoda > Insecta > Diptera > Culicidae > Aedes > Aedes albopictus. The sequence goes on along the minus strand of NC_085137.1, from coordinate 515,938,313 downwards.
CTACTAGAAGTTTATTCTAAAGACTTTCTCCTTGAAATTATCCCTACAGTTGATTTGAGAATCATTCAATAATTCTCCCAGGAGTTTCTCTGCAATTAACCAGGAATTTCCTCGAAAAGTCTTACAGGAATTCCTACGGAATTTCTCCAACCCCTTTGGAACTTGCGATTACACGGAAATTTATCCAGGCGTTTCGCGAGATATTCATAACGGAAGTTTTAATGAAACTCCTCCTGGATTTTCGCCAAGGACTTTTCATGGATTTTTTCTAGTAGATCTGGAAAAAGAGAAAATCTGGAGAAAAATCCCAAAGAACTTCTGAAGAAATTCCTGTGAAAACTCCCGAAAAAAGCTTCCAAGGCACTACTGGAGAGAAACTCTTGGAAGAATTCCCGGAGCAGCTCCTGGAGAAATTCCCAGCAGAACTACTGCAGAAGTACCGGGAAAAATCGTAAAAAAATCTCTAAGAAATTCCTGACGATTTTTATCGGTGGATCTCTTTAAGGAATTCCCGGTTAAACTTCACGGAGGAACTCCTGAAAGGATTCCTGGAAGAACTGCTGAAGCAATTCTCCGAGAAACTCCTGAGGTATTTCCCAGAAAAACTTCTGAAGAGAGTTCTGGAGGAACTTCTGAAGAAACTTTCTGTGAAACTTTTCCGGGAGGAATTCCTTGAAGAATTTTCGGAGGAACTTCTGGACATATTCCTGAAAAAATGAAGCAATTTTCAAAGGAACTCCTCCTATCATGATTTCCGGATTGAATTCTAAAGTAATTCCTGGAAGAACTGCTGTAGAAAATCCTTGGGAAACTCCCCGAAAATCCCGAATAAAATTTTGAAAGAACTGTTGGAGGAACTCCTGAATTAATTCTCTGTGAAACTTCTCTAAGGACTTCCGGAGAAACTATTTAAGCAGGTTTCCAGAAGAAATTTTCAGCGGAACTCTTGAATAAATCATAGGAGAACTCCTCAAAGGATTCCCGAAGGAACTATGCAAAACAATGTCTGGAATAAATGCCGAAGAAAATCCTGAAGAAGTGAAGAAATTCCCAAAAAAAAAAAAAATTGGTGAAACTCTTGAAAGAAGTTCCAGATGATGTCCTGGGGGAATTCTCGGGAAACTTCTGAATTGACTTTTGATGAAACGCCGTATGAACTCCTGAAGGATATCCTGGATAAACTCCTGGAGGATATCCTGATAGAACTGTCGAAGCTACTCTTGTAGAAGTTTTCAGAGCAACTCTTGATGGAATTCTGGGATAAACACCGAGTGGACTTTATCTAAATCTCTAGGAATATCTGGACGAACTTCCGAAGAAGTATCCTGAAGAATTCCTGGTGGAATTTACGGAAAACCCCTCTAATTTTCAGAGAAACTCCTAAGGGAACTCCTTGGTGGAAATCCTGACAGAATGTTTGGACGAACTCCTGCAAGAATTCTTGAAGGAACTCCTTCAGGAGTACCTGGAGGAAATCTGGAAGGAATTCCTGAAAAAATACCTGAAGAAAATCTCGAAGGCATTCCTAATGGAACATTCGAACGAACTCTTGAAGGAATTCCGAAGAAAATCCCTGATCAGCTCCTGAGCGCAGGACATTCAGGAGAGACTCTTCAAGGAACTGTTAATCATGAGTTCAACTCATGAAAGAATAGGCTCCTAAAGTCCTATCGGGATTCTTGTTTTAAACCACAATATATGGTTCAAGAGTACATATTTACTCATTTTTTGACGTTTTTATTAACCGTAGTTGAAAATATATAATTTTTATTTTTTTAGCCTTTTGTCTCGTCCCTAGCTAATAACACATACTTTGAGTGATTTTTTTCACCGTGTATGTCAGATAGGAACATTTTTGAAATCCCAGTGCGAAAAATGTCGAGCTCAGTCACACAAGGTTGACCTCAAATGTCAAAGTAGAGCTATTTACCATTTTACTTATTTCGAATTTTCTCATTATTCCTTTGTTTTTCAAGTTCGAGTAAAGTACAATTCCGATTAGAATACCATGCTTGATCGTATTATTCAATATAAGCGAGATTTCGTCTTTAATTTTAGGACCCTATTATTAAAAAGTAGCTGAACATATAAGAAGATACTTTTTCTTACGAATATTCGCATTGGTGGCTGAGATTACTAACACATCCATACAAAAAGAAATCAATTTTCCCTTCAGTTGATTCCGACCAAATCGATCCCTTTCAATTCATTCCGGTGCAAAAGTTTCCAAATCGACTCGTTCCGTTCCGTTCCTCTCTCTTGCAATGCCTTCATTTCGCCACCACATCAGCCAGATCCAAGTAACCACCGAGAAGCTTTCAACACTATTGGTATGGTAGATTCCGCGAGTTGGCGTTCCCATGGCAAAGTAAGCCGCCAACTCTGATCGTCGCACCCAGCCAGAGAAGAACTTTATCCCACCCTAAACTTGATGGAAACTGATGTTGTTTACTTTTTCTTCTATCGTCCTCCTCTCGGACGACGCAACCTGACAAGTGTGGTGGGGCGAAGTCTTCTCCGAACTTTGACTGCGAGCCCGGCTGTTGCCTTGAAGCGAAAATTTTCACCCACATCTGAAAAAACTGGAAGCGAAAAAAATCGAAACAGAACTTCACAAGAAGCCTTAACGGAACTTCTTTTTTCCCCCGTGCACCGCAATCGATAGAAAAAAGTTTACCTTTTGCACTTCTTTGAAGAGCAACTGGCTTCCCACCCCAGCTTCTCCCCGGACGCCATGTTTTCTCGATATTGACGAGTTAGTCGCCGCCAGTCAGAGACCCCGTCGGTGCAAAAGGAACGATGCGCGGAATTCATATCGATGGGGTTTCCTTCGTCTTCGGCTGAACTATCAGGGGAACCCACTCGGATCGGGGGCAACGGTTGCTGCGATGGAAATACGATACAGAATATTTAAGCTACCGCAAGTATTTTCCACCCCGCTACCTATTCCTTGAAGTCCCGATACGCTTGATCGTCCTAGTCCTAGTGGATGCGGTGGTAGACGGTTCAATATTGTTCACTTCAGAACAAAGTTTCTCCGTCCGTGCAGGGACGCAGAAGAAAGAATAGCAAGAAGTTTCTCACACAACTTTGATGTTAGTTTTGCTTTTGCGGCGTTTTTGTGTGCGAACAGCAGCAGGCTACGACGTGCTGCGTCACAAGCAAGTTCCGGAATAAATTTCCTACTTCGGGAGGAGAGCAGTAGGCTGCGGAGAGTCGAAGGTGTCAAAAGGAACTCGAGGGCACCATCACTGAAACCACCCAATTAAAATTGATTTTTTTTTTTTGCTTTATCACTTCATCTTCGAACCGCAATACCCTCCTAGCTACTGGGAAGGACCGAAATTGGACCTCAATTCGCAAGAGTGGGGTAAGACAGGAGATTTAATTTTCTTCGGCCGTCTTCGAAATCAATCCATATTTCGTCAGCGCCTACTAGGTACCTCGTAGGTACCTACGACTGTGTGTGTGATGGGGAGCGTGTTCCGATGGGAGCGATAACAATGCCCCATTTGAAGTGAGACCGAAGAAGGTCCCAAATGGGAAATGTCCTTCTACGCAAGGTTCCGTCTGTCGGAAAGCAAAATTAAATCATATATTTTCTAGGATTGTGAACCTTTCCCAAGATTAGATTAAATAACTGAGCAAGCCATGGGGGTAGTTCAGGGCAAATCGGACCGAGTGGCGCAATTAAAATTAATTACTGTACCTTTTCTCGACTTTCAGCAGTAGTAGTAGTGTGCTGGTGGTGGTTCTCTCCAGTGCTCTGTGCGTCTTCTTTTCGGGTCAACAGACGGTCACTTTGCTGGGCAAAGTGTCACTGGGATTTGATAATAAACGAGCAAATATTTGGTTAGGTTTTAGGACAAATTTATTGCTGTGATTATGACTCAAATTGGATGTGATATGTTCATTGTGAATTGAGCCAAACCGTCTCGACTGGAGAGGCTTTCTTGCTCTTGAACGAAGAACATATTCTGGGTGTGAGTAATTTAATATTAAGTGTGGGAAACATCAGGGATATTTCGCATAACTGTTCAAATATTATGGAGAAGTCCTTACGAGCGGAATGACTTTATCAAATGTAAAATAAAGTTATTCAATTCACAAAATATGAAAGCTTTTTTCCCCAATGCCAATGGTTGCCATACAGTTGTTAATTCTTATGTACATAACAACCGACATTGACCTTACATACTATGATGGAATTCAAAGGCCTCGATTGCCTCGATTTCCAACAGGATAAGTAACTCAGTGCATTACATTTGAAAGTATTTTATGACTGCTTAGGACATTTCCAACAGTGTTTCCGGTTCCGGGTCATTTGGCCGAATGCCGTTTGGCAGAACGCCATTTGACCGAAAGGGTCATTTGGCCGAAAACTGGATGATGTCCTCCAAGTGGCATGCCACTATTCTCCACATCAGTTTGACTCGCAAGATCAGCCTATGATTCAAAGAAGGTAAAATTTCTGACAAAAAATCAAAGTTTCAACCCCAACTGATTCCCTTAATGGTAAAACAAGAAAGAATAGCCTATGATTAAAAAAAGGAAATACTTCTGATGATCAAATTGGCAGCTAGAATGTTACCCAGAGTTTGTACTCTCTTCTGAATTCATTCGTTCACAATTCGGCCAAACGGCATTCGGCCAAATGGTATTCGGCCAAACGCCGTTCGGCCAAACGACATTCGGCCAAACGGCATTCGGCCAAATGGCCGGACACCGATCTAGATATATTTTGAAACCCTTATACGTTGCTGGAGCTGATCATAGGATTCCTTTCCAATTACCGCCGGAGTAGGGTCTTGTACCTATTTTGGGCACTTTCCGCTATCCAGGTTTCCACGCCTGCCATAATGGCGGAATAAACAGTTTTGACCGTATCTGTGCCCCAAGTTGAACTGAAATTTTAAGAAATATTCTCAACAAGCCTTGCCGCCGAAAAAAAACTGTTGTTTACCTGTCATCGAGCAAAAATTACAATTCCAGGATTTTATCTGTTCTATGTAATTCTATTCTTCAAATTTCAACAAACACAAAAGAATTTTCGTTTTTTAAATGAGCAATTCTATACAAAGCAATTTCATTGGAAGCATAATTTTCATGTGCTTAGCACGGACAAGTCTGATAATCAGTACAAAACCATAGTTTAGGCTAAGTAGTTATCCTGTCATTTGTATCTTATGAGTAGTACGCAAATCTTAAGAAATTTCTTGGCCTATCGCGATGCGTGGAAAATTCAGGCAAGGAATCGCTCAAGAAATGATAAAGCGTCGCTTTATTCCGGATTGTAGTACGGAGCTGAAACGAAACGTCAAATCAAATGGGGCTTGCTGTGTTAAATTTCTTGACCATTCCAGTAACGGAAAAATAATGCACTGAACGAAAATACTTGAGCGGTTCCGTTTGAAGTGCATACCTCGCATTACCATTGAAGCAAGTATTTCTGAAAGATTATCAAGAACACTAAAATATCAATCAGAATGAATCTAGTAAACTGCATTCAGAATTCTAAAAAATCTCCTAGAATACTTCTTTGCTGCTTCCAGCACATATTGAACGACCTATTTGAAATGCACATAGGAACAGCATAGGCAGGTCTCCAGTTCGCCTAGTGGTTAAGGCTTTGGATCGCCAATCCGGAGACGGCCGGTTCGATCCCCGTCCCGGCCAGGAAAATTTTCTTGACTCCCTGGGCATAGTGTATCATTATACTTGCCACGCAATGCACAAGGAAGCCCTTCAATTAATAACTGCCCAAGTAACAATTCCATCGCTGATTGGTTTTATTTGATTTTTATTGCGGTTTTATCACAGCAATAATCAAAACTCACAGTTTTATAACAACTTCCATGAAAACCATTCGTAAAATGTTTTATAGTATACTTAAAGATATCAATAAAGCCAGATTTAAAGAGCAAACAAAATTCTCCGATATGTAAACCTTCTGGCATTCATTATTACCACAATAAAACTATTCAAACTCTCAAGGGGCTGTCCATAAACCACGTGGTCATTGGGGGGTTCGGCCAATGACCATTTTGTATGGACAAATAAAAAATTTTGTATGGACAAATGACCACGCGGGGAGGGGGGGGGGGGGCGGGTTGAAAAGTCCCAAAAAAATGACCACGTGGTTTATGGACAGCCCCCAACAGATGGCGATCTGTTAGATTAGTAATGACATCTGTTGGTGGAAAAGCTGAAACTACGACACTGCTAGGTTTATTGCGGTCATCATAAAAGTAAACTTGCTTTCGTTTTATTTTCGCTAATTTTGGTCGTCGCCATAATGAAGAGTTAGCTGACGTGAATGGAAAATAGTTAATTTTGCTCAAATAAGCAATGAATTGATGGTTTTCCGCCGTTTCCATAATATGCTCACATAAATAAACTCTTTCAGCTGAGTGTTCTTGCGATTCGAGATAGTTTTACTAAATTAACAAATTGATTTATTTCATTCCAAGATGATAATATTCGATATTTTCGAAGCGCATCAATTTTATGTTTCTGCAACCCCAATATTCACGGTAAAATTGAATGCGCATAAGCCTACCACCACTACTAAAATATTACTTTGAAATGATCGCTTTCTACTTATGAATGATGTGTTCTTCTGAACTTTACGTGCCATGGAAGAAACTTTTCTGAATCTTGAGGTGTCATAGTTTTTGTTGAACTAAAAAACAACCTATTTTCGCGAATGGAAAAATTTTCAACAATGTTTTAAAACAGTTTTATTGTTACTCTTATTGTGGTTTGCAAAACATCTCCGAGAGTGGTCCACTTAGCTGGGCATCTTCCAGAGGTTTTTAAGGGGTTTTGATGTATAAATCAGTTTTATTGCAAGTTTTATAAAATTGGTCATAAAGATCTCTTATAGAGCAGAACAAAACTTAAAATGTTACTTGGGTGTGGAAGTGCTCTAAGAACACTAAGTTGAAAAGAGGCAGGCCAAGTTCCAATGCGAACGCCGAGCCATAAGGAGAAGAAGAAGAAGAGGAATAGCGTAGTTTCGGAATTCTCATTGGTTATATTTCTGATCCACAGGAAATACATTTTTGATTTTAGCAGGAAAATATTCAAGCGCAATTAGGTTACTTCTACACAGCCGTTATTTTCTAATGTATGTACCTAACGTACTTTGTCAATAGAATGATTGCTGTTAACATTTTTATTGATTGCTCTCAGTTGGCACCAGCAGCGAAAAGTGCAAACAAGATCTTTTATGGTCCACTGCACGAATTTATGCTGGCCTGCTTACTCTCACGCGAAATTTGACGTTTGAGCGGTGCCGACACCGCTCAAACGTCAAATTTCGCGTGAGAGTAAGCAGGCCAGAATAAATTCGTGCAGTGGACCATAGCATCTAGTTTCCAGCGCTGACAGCCCGGTGGCGACACCATTGCTTGTATTCATTGCATCGCCTGTGCTACTCTCGGTTGTCAACTTTCTCAAATTCTCAGCTCACGGAAGCATGCTAGTCAAGAACTGTCAAATCATATTAAAAAAAATCGCGAAAACGTTAGGGTAAAAGGGTATAATGCGCCCCACCGGGGCAAAACGCCCCCCTTCATTTTCTAGCGATTCAAGCGCTTTTTGCATGCATGATCGATTTGAAATCTCAAATATTGAAGAATAATTGCCATCAAGCTGGTCCGTTAGCGGATTGATAAAGAGAAGCAATGAAAATATCAAAAAGTCTGAAATCGAGGCTTTTGACGTAATATTTTACCTCTTGTAAGCTGACTTCATTGTAAACGAAGCTAGTTCTGTTCGCTTGTGTTACTTTCCAACTTTTATGCAGTTGAACACTTGTTGAAAGACCCTCCTAGGATAAGCATGTGGTGGAATTATCCCCTGGGACAGTTTTATCACGGGGCTGGACGTTTTTCTTTTGATGGGGCGTATTGCCCCGTTTGTTTTGAAAAGGCAAATTTTGGAACGTTTTCGAAAAACGTTTCAAAGTTTCCATAGCCACCTCTCCAAAGGCAAAGTTCGCATGCAACACTTCAATAACTTTAATAACAACGATTTGCAGTGAACAATAGATGGAATAAGGAGCTTGTTTCAGATATATTGCCATTTCTGCTTAGGGGGGGCATATTATACCTGTTTACCCTAATTGCTTGAAATCGGGATAGATTTGTGAAAAATTGGTGAGCAGAAATCAACGAAGGTTTGAAAACGTAACTTTTTATGTTTACTTAATGTTCCGGAAGTACTTCCTCATCGAAAAAATTTGATTGTACCACCATATAAAAAAGTGCCATCTGTTATATTTATAGTTTGGAATGTCGATCTACACATATATGATAATTATAAATCAAACTCTTGGTAATATTCAAGTTTTCTTTCATAAATCTTGCATTCTAATAAAGTTGGTATACCACAGTGTAATTTCACCAGCTTTATTCAAAAATACGTTGCAAAATGAAAAGGCCCCTACATCACTTTGATGATTTACGGATCTTCTGTAAATGCTTTCCAGATTTCTGAAAATATTTGCTGGGCGTGAGAAAAACATAAGTGAATCTCTGAGGATTCCTTCAACAATTAGTTTGAGAATGCTTTGGAAAATTCCCCAAGTATTTCTTCAGAAATTCATATACTTACATATATGCATCACGGTGTGTTTATAGAGCAACTTTAAAACAAAAAAAATAAGTAAGTCTGAAATTTTGCCCAGTGATACTTTGGGCCATTCCCTTCAATTTGCTGGGTCGGTGGAAAACATCCATCGGGGGGTCTAGAACAAAAATTTTTTTTGAAGGTTTTTTATGCAAAAACTGTTAAAAGCGCATATCGTAAATTAATGCATCTCCTACAAATAGTCACAAGTTTTTTGTCTTTGAAGATAGAACCATACAATTTTTAGGCGTTTCGAAGTAGTATGCGTAGATGACTGTGTGAAAATTTCATTGAAATATGTTGAATGGTTTTCAAGTAATAGCAAAACTATCAAACGCATTCTAAAATACTAAGCTTAGTAGCAAACGATCAACAAAATATTTTTTATACAATAATACATGAAAAATATTTTATTCTAAACACCTTGAGTCATTATGATGGCGGTACTGTGAAAACTTGTTTTTCAAATGATGAACAGATACATAGTCAAATACATGAAAGGAAAACACACACTGTCATTATGTAGCTTTTCACTAAAGTATTAATTATTTGTTTCAAGAACGTGGTTTTGCGTATACATGTTCACAAGTACAAGTATGCCTCTATTATGAATCCTATAATAAACACAATTATCATGATTGCTGAGCATGTCGGCCTTCCCTAAAGAAAATATTTGAATGTTATTTGATAAGCCAAGAAAAGCACTCGAGGATTGGGAAACATCTCTGTTTCGAAGAAAAAGTATAGAAACTAAATTATTTTGGAATTAATGTTTACAAGCTCAAAATTAAATAGTATTTCACCTTAGTCAATGAATAAAAACAAGTTAACTCTGTTGAAGACCTCATAATAACATTGAAGTTGTGGGAATGAGTCCACATTAAACCAAGACAGGACACAATAACGAGAACTGAAATCAAAACAGAATTCAGTTGGGCAATATTCGATCAAGGGCAACTTTACGGTACTAAACATAGTTTCCGGATTATTCCACGATATTTGACATAGCTGTTGGACCTAAACTTAGGTTTGTCTTTAAATTTAATAGCAATATGATGCTTATTACTTATGCCACCATATATTAACAAATAACTGATAATAAGTTCTGAAAGAAGAGTTAAAAGAACGGAGTACTTATTGAAAATATTTCTACATTAGGCATGAAAATTAGGCTGTTCAGCATAAAGCCAAGGAAAAACAATTTGATGACAATGGTTTAAATAGTCTTATCGATTTGTATATGATGTCTCAAAAATATTTTCTGTGGTTTCCTCCAAGTGATTGACCATTGTTAGGGCGTCGTTGACTAGTAGAATATTTTCAACATAAATCTATCCAGCTTTCCACGCTCGCCATAATGGCGGATGCCATAAAATAATTTGACAGCATCTGTGCCCCAAGTTGAACTGAAATTATTGGAAAATATTCTTAGCAAACCTTGACTTTGAAAAGAAAAGTTTGTTGTCTGCCAACCGCGAAAATTTACAATAAATTAAAAAGCTTATTAAATCTGGATTTTCTGTTTCTAATGAGTTCCCTCTCTGTTTTAGATACCAAGTGATGAATGCTTTTAGGACATAACCAGAGATTAAATCATGGGAAAATAGAAAGTCACCGAAAATCATAATGTTTCGCAAGCGTGATTCCATCGGATTACAAATTTACCTCATCAATCATTTATTTGACCTCAGGAGCTAGCTAAAGCTAGGCATTTTACGCTAGCCCTAGAATCCCGTTAGAATCTGCAAGGACCCCTGTACACATTCTGGTAGAATGTCCGCCGAAACAGTAACATATTATTGTCGAAATACCTATTTCTATCCCCCACTAGAAAGGCATTTCAATTCCCTAGTCATTTTCCTCAAAAATGCTTTCTCCGGAATTCGGATTCTCTTATGCCACTTCCACCAGGCTTGCCGATATCGAGCCACGTGTAACCTGGGGTGGTTCTTTCAAGGTGAACTTTTTTGGATTTGTCACTGAGACATCAGGAGAAACAGTGCCGTGCACAAAAAAGGCGGAAAGGGAGGGGTTTTTGGCATTTTCGGTAAAAGTCGGAGGGGCGCCTAGTACATGAAACTGGGGTAAAGGGGGGAAAAACTCGCCCCCCTACCTCCTTGCGGCTTGAAGAGAAGTACCCGTAGAGGGTAAAATTTTAAGAAACGAATTAAAACACTGCCTTACTATCCACGACGAAGCAGACATCATCATTGTTCAATGAGTTCCATACACTTGTTATATAGTCAATGAAAGAAATAAGTAAATCCTCTTGTTTCAGAGTCTTAAGGATGAATAGAATACAGCAATCAAGCTAGGGTCACCAAACAAAGGCAGTTTCCATCCGGGAACGTACTCCAGTTGGTGGGTCACGAAGGCAGTTAGGTCATCGAATCTCCCGCCTTGCAAATCAAGCGTGGTGACTGGTGAGCGTTCGTGAGCTGATCCAAAAACATGTTTAGAGAGGCTAGAACAAGGATTCTGACCACAAGTTGACTAAGAGTGCACACCGAACAGATGGGTGATACATACGGAATTTTTCCTCGATAAGATGCACTTCTGTCCTAGCGTAAATGAAAGTCCCATCGCCATTAGCCTAGAAATAAAGTAATATAATCAGTTTAGTTAATAACAAATTAAGCTGAAAATCCTTGCAAAACCATTTTCAGTTGATGACAGATAAACATTTTTTTCCAGAGGTCAAGGTTTGCTAAGATTTCTTTCAACAATTTCAGTTCAATGGATGGGGCACAGACATTGTCAAATCTATTTATAGCATCCGCCATTATGGCGAGCGTGGAAAGCTGGATATCTTTCGAAAAAATAACAAACAGTTTTTTTGTAATCCAAATTATTACGCCACGCTCTCCTAAAGCCTTTCACTTGCAATCTGATACTTAGATAAGACCTTAATCATTTAAAAAAAATGGAAAAAATGAACATGTATACGCAAAACCGCGTTCTTGAGATAAACAATTAATACTTTAGTCAAAAGCTACATAATGGCAGTGTGTGTGTTTTCCTTTCATGTATTTGACTATGTAATTGTTCATTATTTGAAAAACAAGTTTTCACAGTACATACCGCCATCATAATGACTCAAGGTCCTTAGAATTAAAATTTTTTCATGTATAGATATTTTGTTGGACTTTTGTTACTAAGCTTAGTATTTTAGAATTCGTTTGATAGTTTTGCTATTACTTGAAAACCATTCAACATATTTTAATGAAATTTTCACACAGTCATCTACGCATACTACTTCGAAATGCCTGAAAATTTTATGGTTCTATCCTCAAAGACAAAAAAGTTGTGAATATTTGTAGGAGATGCAATAATTTACAATATGCGCTTTTAACTGTTTTTGCATGAAAAACCTTCAAAAAAAAATTTTTGTTCTAGACCCCCCGATGGATGTTTTCAACCGACCCCGCAAATTGAAGGGAATGGCCCAAAGTATCACTGGGCAAAATTTCAGACTTACTTATTTTTTTATTATAAAGTTGTTCTACACAACACACCGTGGCATATACAGAAATTCATCCAAAAAATTGCTTCAAAAATCATTCCGAAATTTTTTATTTTTGTTATTCTTTTCTTCTTCTTTATGGCTCTACGTCCCAACTGAAACTTGGCCTACCTCGCTTCGAACTTAGTGTTCTTTGAGCACTTCCATAGTTATTAATTGAAGGGCTTTCTTTGCCTGCCATTGCATGAAAGTGTATATTGTGAGGCAAGTACAATGATACACTATGCTCAGGGAGTCGAGAAAATTTTCCTGACCGGAGCGAAAATCGAACCCGCAGTCTCCGGATTGGCAATCCATAGCCGTTACCACTAGGCTACCTGAAGACTATCATCAAGATTCTTTCAGATTCCCTTCACGAAGCCGTTTTGGTAATTTCTCCAACGATTTCATCAAGTATTTCTGTCCAAGTATCAATTTATCAAGCAGTTGATTCAAGCACTTCTAAAAAAAATCCTCAAAGATTTAAATCAGATCTTGTTTCAGGAATTCTTCAAATCATTTGTTTAGGAATAGTTACAATGATTCCAAGCGTTTTTTCAGTATATTTTTTTTCAAAATTTCTTTAGGAATCCTATTGGAATTGTCAAAATCAAGGATTTTTTGTTAGGATTTTTCTTGATAGCGGTGCACGATTGTAATAAGTTTGTTAACAAAAAGCACCTAAGCGATTTTATACGTTAAACTAGAAGTACAATGAGGAATAACATGATGAATTCTTGAAAAAAAATCATAGGAATTTTTGAAAGAATTTATTATGAAATGCCTGGATTGTTTCTCAAAGGAATCAATGGTGGAATTTCTGCAGAAGGTCTTGGAAGAATTGCTGTAGGACAACCTGAAAAAAAAAATGTGCGGGATTCCTTTGAGAATTTATGTATTCATTCTTGTAGGATTGAGATGTAGGTTGGAAAAGTTTGACAAATCCCTGAAGGAATCTTTGAAACGTATATTGAAGAAATCTGTAGGGATTTGGCTTATGGTTCTCGATACGATTCGCCCAGCACAACGATCCGATGCACTGCAGTACGGCCGACGTGGCCGAAGAAATAGGCAGATCCGTGGCCTGCTATGATGTCGTCTGCAGTTGTCAGTCAATAGCGTAGGCGTTACCCCAGGTGGGCAATGTGCGTGCGTTTCAATTGTCTGTTGACATATTGAGGGACAAGACTCTGAATAAATTGAGAGATGACCATTGTCAGATATATACCATACAAAATCTTTGAAGAAACTCTTGAATACTTGAAGGAAAAGATTCTTAGAGGATTCTTGAGCGAAGTGTAAAAGATGAGGTGCTTAAACATGTTCCTAAGAAATCCTTTAAAGGAGGTTTAGAAAAATCGCAAAAAGAACGTTTGAAAAAATTCCTAAACAAATCCTTTAAGGAATTCCAAAGGATTACTCTGGAAAATTTCTAAAGGGATCATGTGAGGTAGCCCCACAAAAATCGTTATTGGATGACTTCAAGAACTCTTTATGGGATTCCTGGGAATAATACTGAAGGAATTTTTTCAGAAACGCCCGAAGCAATCGCTTTATACAACTTTTGAAGAAAATCTTGGAGGAATTTGCTAAGAAGTCTTTGAAGTAATTCCTAGATGTGTTATAAAAGATATCCAAGGAAGCATTTGATGGAGAGGTTTCTCACTTGGAAGAATACTTTCCTAGTTAGAAAATTTCTTGTAATTGTAATTGTATTTATTGTATTTATTTTGAATAGTTCTTCGGAGGAATTCCAGCAGTATTCTTTGGAAGAATTCCTTTAAATTTTCTTAGAGAAACTTTTGTGAGAATTCTTGAATTATTATCCATTAGATCTTTTGGAAATTTCCTAGAAGAATTCTAGGATGAACCTCTTGATAGAATTTTAGATAAACTCCTTAAAAAAAAAACTTTGAGGATGTTTTTGGAAGACATCGTGGCTGTAATTTTTGAAGGAATTCTTAGAGGAATTTATGGAGGAATGCATGTAAAAATACCATAAGAATTTGTAAGAGAACGCCAAGATGAATGATGAATGCTTGAAGAAATGCCAAGATAAATCCCTGTAGAAACCTCTGAAAGAGTTATGCGAGAGAATAATTGAAGAAGCCTTGAAATTTTTTTGGTGAACTACTTGACTTCCGTGGAAAAATCAACATGGGAATATTTGCAGAATATTCTGAGAGAAACCATGTAGGAATGTTTGAAGATATTCTGAAAAGACTACTGTCCACGCACGGACTTCTCTCCGATAGCTTTTATGCCTACAACGGCGGAACGGACGGAACTCGGAATAAGTCACTGGTTCGCGGGAAGGTACGGTCACTTTACTGTGGGTTTTCGGTCTTTAGTTGGGGAATTTCACTGCGTCGTTTGTATAACGTATAATTTGCAACCGCACGGGTTAAAGAGACGGTAATAACTGACTTTTATTGCTATATATAACTGGTATGGGGAGTGTGTAATTCAATGAGGGCAAAAATCATGTAGAGAGACAAAATGGTTCAATTGGTGTCATGTGGTACAATTTTGTGTGAATTTAGTACAATTCAATTTGCAGTGGACGCAACAACTACTCTCCCTCAGGCGGAGTTCCGATGTAGTTTCTTAGAAGTACATATATCTGGTTCCTAAGGAATCATTGCAGATATTATTGATAGAATTCTTGGTGAACTTCCTGGGCAAAAAAAAATCCAAGAAACACTTGATGAAGCCCCTGCAAGAATCTACTGAATTACTTTGAAGTTCTTTTGAAAACAATGTTGGAGACAAAACTGAAAGAAATCCTGAAGGAGTGCTTAGAGAAACACTGGATGACATCCTTGCATTAACCACTTAAAAGATTATTGAAGGCAAATCATTCTTCAAGAAAATATCTTAAGAAAAACGGAAAAGCTATCTTTAGAAGCTTAAAGGATTACTTGGTGGGATTTCTAAATTATTTGTTGAATAATTGTGCAACACAATTCTAAGAAGAAAATCTTAAGCTAATTGATAGAACTCCGGGAAGATTTCAAAGAAATTCATAATGAAATATTTCAAAAAATACCTGATGATACGCTTGGCATTATTGCGCAGAATCTATAACAGCCAGACGATAACTAATTTTTAAATGTATCGACATATCACAGAGAAAGAGACGTAACATTTGGAACAAATTTCATTAAAAAGTATCGTCACGAAAACGTAATCGCCCAATGCTAAACGTACTGTGTTTGGCCGGGCCGCCACTAGATAGTGGTAGTAAGCAAACGTCAAACAGGAGCAAAAACGATACCAGCGCCGCGAGTGGTTGATCGACCTACTGAATATTTGAATCAACCGTTAAAAAGGTGATCGATGGGAAGCAATGAAAGTGTGACGTCTGTTTCTCTGTGGATATATCATCATCGTCCACATGTTTGGTTCCGCTCCGGGCCCCCAAACTCATAGCTACGCCACTGGTATTTTGCTTAGAGGGTTCGAAAAGTCGGTATAAGATCAAAGCCAAGTTTTGTACAAAATCTCCTTCAATTATTAATGCGAGGTATGCACTTCAAACGGAATCGCTCAAGTAATTTTCGTTCAATGCATTATTTTTCCGTGACCGGAATGGTCAAAAAATTTAACATAGCAAGCGCCGTTTGATTTGACGGAATAAAGCGACGCTTGCTCATTTCGTGAACGATTCCTTGACTGAATTTTACACGCATCGAGATAGCCCAAGAAATTTCTTGCGATCTGCGTACTACCAATTACGTCCCAATAGACATCTCATCATCTCATATAGCCCTGTTTGTCTGTCCGGTGACTAGCCAACCAGACGCAGCACGCGGGGAAATTCTCACAAAAAATAAAATATTTGACACTTCAATTATTTTTCACAATCAGATGCAGAGAACAAAACCAGTAAAAACCTTAGACAACCAGACACAGCATTTGATGAAAAAAATCACAGACAACAGACGTTTAAATTTTTTATTTTTTTTATTTGACACTTCAATTCATTTACGCTATCAGATGCAGAAAACTAAACCAGTGACAACTTTAGACAACCAGACACAGCATTTGATGAAAAAATCACAGACAACAGACGTTGAAAATTTCGATTTTTTGTAATGCAGAAAAGAATCTGTCACTCTTAGACAACCAAATACAGCAGTTGCTGGAAATAACACAAATAGCCCTGTTTGTCTGTGCGGTGACTTCACCGAAGTTTTTCAGATGTTAATATGAGCTGCATTGAATTCACCAAATAAAAAACTCTATGTTTTGAATAGAAAAATGAAATGCTTTTTTAATTTAAAATCTACAAGCGTGCACAGAAAAAATATTCATGTAAAATTCAGCGAGAAATAATGCACATAAAGAGAATGCTAGAGTGAGTGCATATTTACATGAGCTATCATGTAAAATTACGTTACAGTAGTGTAAATTTCCGCTAATAGACACGTAACCGGTTGGAGTCCATGATGGTTTACACGATGGTTGGCGGAAATTTACACGATGGCAATGTAATTTTACATTATATCTCATGTAAAAATGCACTAACTCTAGCATTCCCTTTATGTGCATGATTTCTAGCTGAATTTTAATTACATTTTTTTTTCTGTATGAATAATACATGAACCGTTTATATTGAAAAAAAACTTGCCTCGGGCGCTACTGCGTCCACAAATACACTAGTGTCAAATATTTGGCCAAACAAGCCCAACAAATGACCAATACAACGTGAATCATGGCAGTCTTGGATTAATGTCGGAACTTCAATGACAAATATTTGGCATTATGACAAACAGTGAAATGGCACCTTAAAGTTAAAGCTCTTTCCAGCTTCTTGTTCACTTCCCAAAGTAAGGTAACTAGATATCGTTCATCTCATTTCTGAAAAGCTTTGGAGGCACAAAACTTTCGCGCAAATTTGTTAGTAAAGTTAACAAGAAAGATAGCCATGGATTGGGGCGGGTGGAGCAAAACGGGTAACCCAAACTCCGTTTTTAGCCCACAAAAACTGTCCCGCGGCAGCTTTCTGTCTCGTAAACAGTGGCGCAAGTTTCGCCCAACTAACTATCCCAAAGAGTGGTAGCAGTCCTCCGCTTGCTTCCCTAGGTGCGGTGGGAAAAGTTTTTCCCAAAGAAATTGATAGTGCCAACTCTTGGATCTGCGCCGGTTTGGTAGTCTGCGGGGCTGTATAAGAACACAGATACACAGACCGACCAAGTCATGGGGCATGGGACCATGGGAATGGGACGACGACGACAGAGACAAGTTATGCGCTGTGTGACCGCGGGAGGAGCCAAGACCTCATATCATTTCTGGGTTGCTTTGTTTGCGCTGCGCTGGCTGGCTGGCTGGCCAGATGCGGAGGAATCAACCACTCAAGTGTCATCTAGTTTCAAAAACACTGGCACCCGCCGCCTTTAGTGTTATCGACGGAATGACATCTTGTTTAAATTTGGCGGGTTGCTGCGATGGGGGTTGGTGAAAAAAGAGCGAAAATCGTCGTTGTCGTATAGTTTGAGCAGTTCAGGTTCTCTAACATTTTTCTCTTGCTTGTTTTTATCACTTTGAAAAGTGGTGAAAGTGTGTTTTATTTTTCCAGATGGGGTTGGAACAGAAAGTTTGCTTCGATGTGATTTTTTTGTGACTCCGCAGTGATAAAATCGGGATTCAAGATGGTTGCACTACTGAACGAGCTGATACGGGTTGCGCAAAAATTGTGAGTTGCGGGAAAAAAGTTTCAAACTGTCATAAAGAACAGTTTGACTGTCTGTCGATTGATCATAGCAGGAAAAGAGGAATGGTAATCGAATTAAACAGCAGATTGAACTGATGAGGGCATTTTACAAAGAAGGGGAGTCTTGGGTAAAAGCAGCAGTTTTAGAAACTGCTCAATGACCTGGTTTCCTCGCATTTTATTAGTATAGCAGTTAGTGCACTGACGAAATTGAGCTCACATGGCTTTTCGTACACAGTCTACCATAATTCACCGAAATCAAATCAACTTTCCACATAAACACCCCATTACACGACGTAAATGATTTCCGATTCAATCAATTCCGGGCTGAAACGTTCCTGCTAACCCGTCCCTGCCATGCAACAGCCACAAGCGACGTAAACAAAATTTATCACTACATCCTGGCCAAGGCCTCCTGCGTTTTCGCACGACAGTCGAACGAAACACTCGATTTGACCGTATCGCAGTAGGCCATGCTGAAGCTTTCTAACCTATACAGCCCCAATCTAGACATTCACGATTCACACCGTCCGTCGCATCGTGTTTTGTCAATTGATATTTGATTCATTTCCTATTCGAGAGGAGGCCCTGAAGGGTGCTTAAGCGACCAAATAATTGCGGTCTGGGTGCGAAAATCGGACGGCACTTTATTATCCAAACGGCCGCACTAAATCAGGGGATCTCCGGTCGGTATTGTCGGAGTGTTAGAAACGCCTACCAGGATCACCCGTTCCGTTCCCATTAGTGCCGCTGAGGCGACACACAAGGGCACATCAAAAAACGGTGCAAAAATATTCGGCCTCGGCGAGATTTATGAGTGCATGTTTACTTTCATTTCCGGTTCGACGGACGACCGGTTGAAGTGAAGGAGTCACTCCAGTTGGTATTGTCGTTGCCGAGGGGAAATTTATTTCCACGGAGTTTCATTAAATTTACTGAATAATGAAGATTTGTTGCCCGAGGAAGCAGACCGCCGCCAACCATCATCGATCCTAGTGGGCCTAGCAGCTAGCTAGAGAGCTTGATAAACTTTTCGGCAATCGCGATCCAAGCAGTCCTTGTGTTGTATGTCACACACTCGACGAAAATCGGAATCAATTTATTCCTGTTCATTTAACGGCCTAACGTTCCTAACAACAATTGAGTCGAAAGTCAGCAAACCGAAAATGCACTACTGGACTCTCTACTAGACTACTAAAAACTACATAAACACCGCCATAACTCTTCCAGTCGGGGCCAATAAATTTGGAAAACATATTACGGCGGGAATTCGCTTCCTTTTTCGGATGGGTTCTTTTTTTTTTCGACTACTGGGCGAATCGTACTGAGCTGCTGACTGCTAGGACGGACTGACCACTGTGCAATTTAGCATGGTTCAAAAAATCGTTTTTGCTCCACACCGCTTATTCGATTCGTAACCAGATTCTATGCCTTCTTACAAAATTTGAGCTCATTTGGTTGAAAATTGAGACTGCACAAGCCCTTCAAAGTTTGTATGGGAATTACTATGGGAAAACGATGTTTTTTATTCAATCGACCGTAGTATTTCCCCAAATGCCCTAGAGCGTTAGTTGACCCTTGGTACTTCTAGATTACTCTATCAGCTACAACTTTGCCAAAGACCGCATTCAAATTGCATGCCTCATTAATTAGTTACCGATTTATATCCAGAATCGAAATCTTTACTCATGATGGTTAAACTAATCGGTGGGCATCACTGCATTTTGCAGTGAAACATAGTAGCCATGATTTCAGTGTGCTATCTTTGGCGCCATATGCAGCAATGTTGCCTGCTGGGAAGCTGGAGGATCATTGCTAAAGTTTGTCCAGTTGGATACAAATCGATAACTAATTAATGAGGCGTCCGATTTGAATGCGGTCTTCAGCAAAGTTGTAGCTGATAGAGTAATCTAGAAGTACCAAGGGTCAACTAATCCTCTAGAGCACTTGGGGAAATGCTATGGTTGATTGAATGGAAAACATCGTTTTCCCATAGTAATTCCCATACAAACTTTGAAGGGCTTGTGCAGTCTCAATTTTCAACCAAATGAGCTCAAATTTTGTAAGAAGGCATAGAATCTGGTTACGAATCGAAAAAGCGGTGTGGAGCAAAAACGATTTTTTGAACCACGCTACGTGCATCGCCGCCATGGTGGAAATTGGAGCAAAAACTAGCTGAACGATGCACATTGTTGAGTCACGAGCGAAGTAGGCGACGCGACGGCTGCGATGCGGAGTTGGAGGATTCTAACAGAAAAGTTCAAGTCGAAGAAGTGCCACGGTGATTGCAAGCGTTTTTTTTTTTTCGGTGGGTTCGTTGCGGCAGTTATTTACGAGAAATGGTTAACCAGCTTGCTGGGATCATTTGTAAAGTGGTTCGTTTATTTGGCACAAATTGTGTTTTTGAGAAAATGCATTTGAAATCGATTGCTACTTGTTTGGATGACATTGGACATTTGGGCGATTGAAACATAATTGTCTCCATGTTTTTACCGAACATCGACAAAGTAATAAAGAAATATACACTGAGTTATTTGTTCACTTGAATTTTACTAGCCCCCGCTGTGTGGCCTACGTCCTACTACTAATAATGCCCATTTTCAGCAGATTTCTGTGAGAAAGGCAGAGGTATCTGTTATTTTCTTAAGTAGGCCTTCAAATAACCACCCTTACACATCCCCAGTTGTCGCAAGGACGTGGCCAGCACAGCTGCAGGATAGAGTCAATCTACTCCTATTTGTCCATCTCTCACTCGCCTAGTATTCGAAAAGTTCAGTTTTTGGGATTTCTTAAGAAGTTCTTCTGGAAATTCCTCCAACAGCATCGAATGGAAATCATCACCGTCTACTATTTTAACATGTACTTATCGTGAAGGGGGCAATCTCAGAGGAATTCCTTTCATACTTTCAGCAAGAATTCTTTTAAAGATATCTACGAGGGTTCCAGGTCATTTGGTCGAAGGCCATTTGGCCGAATGCCGTTTGGTCGAAAAATTAATGATGAAGTCAAACCATACCACTGTTCCCCGTCTCAGTATAACTCGAAAGAACAGCCTATGATTCAAAGAAGGAAAAATCTTTGATGATATATTGGCAGTTTCAACGCCAACCAATCTGCCCATATTCGCATAGTTGACGTAAGCACCACTGTAGTTTTCAACACACGAATAATGAAAAGTTTAAGATTTTTTCACGTTGACATTTAGCTAGTGATTAGATCTTGTGTTCTGTTGAATAAAAGTGGTCACAATTATGCTCATGCGATAGATATTAGCTTGTAAATGCTGACATTGTCAATGGTGGTTACGTCGACTATGCGATCATGGACAGTAGTCCCTGAATATTTATACTAGAAAGAATAGCCTATGCTTAAAATGAGGAAATACTTTTGTTGGCGCGAGTTTCTTCTGGTTCTGGATTAATAAAACACATACTGAGAGCAGCGTATTTTACGGCAGCTACAATGATATATTAAAAATAATTCATTTTAATAATTTACATTGTTTTTTTTTTTCCTAAACTTAACTTACTTGATCTTAACCGCAACATCTTTGGAGAATCATATTGGCAGTGGAATGTCAAAAACTTCCTCTGAATTCTTTTGATCATGATTCGGCCAAACGGCATTCGGCCAAACGACCCTTTCGGCCAGACGTCATTCGACGAAATGGCCGGACACCATCTACGAGAACTATTTTAAATGTATTTCCATGCACTTCTTTAAAATTTTCTTCACAATTACTTCAAGGCCATCTGCCTGAAATTCCCTTAGGGATTCTTTCAGGATTTATCAATTTTTTTTCAAGAATTTTTAAAGAAATGAGATTTTTTGCAGGATTCTCTAGAATGATTTCAGTAAGAACTCTGTCAAAAATTCCTTCAGGTATCCATTTAGAATCCATTCCTGTCCTTGTATTTCTTTGAAAATTTCTCCAGGGATTTCTCTAGAGAATCTTTCAAGAATTCCTCCAGGAGTTTCTCAAAAAAAAATCTCAAAAAATCCATCTTGAAACGGATTTCTGCAGAAATTGCTCATAGGATTGTTAGGCAAATATGTTCAAAGATTACTACAGAAACTTATGCATGTATTCCTTCATGTATTTCAAACATTTAAACATTTCTGAAGACATTCTTCCACGAATATTATCAGAATTATCTCCAGGAATTTCCTTTCAAGGTTCATTCTCAATTTTTTTTTTTTCATTTATTTTCTATGGAGATTTGAAGATTATTTAATAAATTCCAGTTTTCCTTTGGAAGTTTAGGATTGTTTCCAGGATTTCTTTTTGAATATAATTGATGGAATTTCTCTAGATGTTCCTTCTGGCAGTGCTCCATTAATTCTCTCAGGCAATTATTACGAAATTCGTTTAGAAAATTCTCAAAAGATTCTTCTGGATGTTCCTTTGGGGACAACTAACTCTCAGGCAATTATTACGAAATTCGTTTAGAAAATTCTCAAAAGATTCTTCTGGATGTTCCTTTGGGGACAACTAACTTATTGCCCTTTCTCGGCTATACCAGACGGACAGTATGTCTGAAAAAGACGTAAAAACTTGAAGCATTTGAAGGCAAAGTACGTTCAACTGACCAATTGAGAGATACATTTGTTGAAACATTATCACTTGCTTTTGTGGGATTTGAACGCACGACTCCGTATAGCTAGTTTAGCGCTTTAAACAAATAAGCCACAGAGCAAGTTACGATGCTGCGGAATAAAAAGTCAAACTCTAGTCGAGTCAAGTACGAAACACTGAATATGACCTTACAATTGCGGTCGAAATACGTATCTGTTAAAGGATAATTCTTAGTAGAATTGAAAGGAACAGTACTTAACCCGATTTTCTTTCAAGGAATCCATCCAGACATAATTTCAGGTAATTTTGTGATGGAATCCCTCCATAAAAATTTAATCCTTTTATTCTAGGAATCTCCAAAGCTATCACCAGGAGTTTATTTTTTAAGGATTCCTTCAGACGATCCATCATGGATTTCTTAAGAAATTCCTCAAAGGATTCTTTCAAGTATTATGCTAGTAATTTTTTGTGTAGTCTCTGCAAGAGCTTCTGAAGAAATCCCTGGAGGAATGTCTGAATCCCGAAGAAATTTCTCAAAGAACCTTTGGAAAAATTTCCGAAGGAATCTCTGCTGGACTTTTTAAGAATTTTTAGTGGAATTTCCAAAAAAAAATCTATGGAAGAACATAAAAGTAAGCCCTCGTTTGATTTCCTATAGAAATAATTCTAAAGAGATATTTTGAAGGTCTCCCTGAAGGAATTTCAGAAGAATTCCTGGAGCAAACTAAAAAAAAATCTATTAGGATTTTCTTAAAGCAATCATGAAGCAACCTGTGGATGTTTTAAGAAAAACCCTAGTTAATCCACCTAGCGGTGCTGGCGCCTTTCTCGTGCCTTGAAAGCCCATTTCAACAAAACTCAAGTGACATGTTGATGAATACAGTTTCTTACCGATTTTGGCAATACGAGGTGAATTTTATGTTGCCATCTTGGATACACTTATCGTAATTTTTGGAGTCCAGACATCTTTCCCATACCAAATATACCCATATTGCAGGGTTTTGGAGCCGAAAACTCCATAAAATAGCCGCCATCTTGAATTTGGAGCCACTATTTGGGATTTTAGACCGCCATCTTGGGTATTTTGGTCGTCATTTTTAGACTCCGAACATCTTCCCCATACCAAATATACCCTACCCATATTGCATGGCTTAGGGCCCTAAAACTCCATTTAATAGCAGCCATCTTGGATTATGAATCACCATCTTGGATTTTAGACCGCCATCTTGGATATTCTGGTCGTCACTTTTGGATTCCCAACATCTTCCTCATATCAAATATACTTATATTGCATTATTTTGGGGTCTTAAACTACATTAAATAGCCGCCATCTTGAATTTTAGACCGCCATCTTGGATATTCCGGTTGCCATGCTTGCACTCAGGACATCTTCCCCATAGCAAATATACTTATGTTGCATGGGTTTAGGGCCTAAAACTCCATTAAACAACCGCCATCTTGAATGTTGAGCCGCCATCTTGGATTCTAGACCGCCATCTTGGATATTCTAGTGGCCATTTTTGAACTCCGGACACCTTCTCTACACCAAATATACCCATACTGCACGGTTTTAGGGTCATAAATTCTATTAAACAAACGCCATCTTGAATTCGGAGCTGCCATCTTGGATTTTAGACAACCGTCTTGGATAAAGAGCCGCCATCTTGAATTTGGAGCCACCATCTTGAATTTTAGTCCACCATCTTGGATATTCTGGCCGCCATTTTTGAGTTCCGGGTATCTTCCTCATACCAAATATACCCATATTGCATGGTTTTAGGACCAAAATTTTCAACTGCCATCTTGTATTTTCTGGTCGCCATCTTGAATATTGAGCCGATATTGGGGATTTTCTGGTCTTCAGTATTAATTTTCGCACCAAATTCGTCAACCATGCTAAAGGTTACAAAAATCGGCGCAGCTTGATGTGTCGCACGATGGGGCTTGGTTCAGTTTCAGATATGACCAGTTCCACCGGTGCTGGTCCGGATCACTAAAATGGCCATAACTCCGGAACGCTTTGACCGATCCTAACCATTTTCAATAGCAAACAATGCGGTAAAAATCCGCTAAAATCTGTAAAATCGGTCAATGGGAAGTGTTTTAAAAGTGAGTGACCTTTTGTTGTACACAGACATACATACACACATACACTCATACAGACATCATCTCAATTCGTCGAACTGAGTTGATTGTTATATGTGACTTGACCCTCGGAGCCTTCTATCGAAAATTCGTGTTTTGAGTGAACATATCACCTTTCAGTACACTTTGGTGTACGAGAAAGGCAAACAATCTAGAAATAATTAGAGAAATGTCAATATTAGCTTCTTTAAAGATCCCTAGAAGAAAAAACTCTTGAGATATTTCTAAAGGAATTCCTGTCGAAATTCATATGATTTGTGTCTGAATAAGTTCCACAAAGAATCCGTGGAGAGTCCTTACAGGAAATTCCAGGGAAATTTCTGAGGAAATGCAATCTGTGGGAAACACTGAAGGAATTGCAGTATATATGCGGAAATTTTCAATGGAATCCATGGTGCAATTCCTGAACAAATCTCTGGTGGACTCAAGGGTGGACTTCTTGAAGAAATACTTGTACGAATTTCTCAACAAATCTCTAGAAAACGCTGAAAGAATTCTGGAAAGTATCTTTAAAAACGTTTCTGAGAGAATTCCTGTAGAAAATTCTGAAGTAAACCCTGGATTTATTTCCGAAAATTTTTCAGATCGGGTGTCCCAAGAAAAAATCCTAAAAGATTTAATGGGAGAATTTCGGGAGAAATTCTTGTGGAAAATATCTGAAAGATTTTTTTTTTCAAAGGAAACTTTGGAAAAATTTCTAAAAAACAAACTTGGAGAAATTTCTGGCAAAATTCTGAATTTTTAATTTTCTGAAGAAATCGCTAAAGGCATTTCTGAAGTAATCCATGGAAAATTTGTGTTAGGAATTCTGGTACGGATATCTGAAAAAATCTATTGAAAAATTTCTGAGGAAACCCATGGCAGCTTTTTATTTAAGGACGAAATTCTGAAATGGAAACTGTCGAGGAATTTCTGAAGTAGTCCATTGAAAATGTTCTAAAAGAACTTCCAAGGGTAATTCGCGGATTTTTTCAAAGGGATTTCTGCAGAATTCCTCACGGAGCAAAATCGGCCGGAATTAAAAAACGGTTCTATAAAGGAGCACTTAGTTTATTTTCTAAAGTAATCTTTTGAACAATGTGGAGAAAATTCCAATGGAAAGTATGAACTTTTCAAAGAAATTCTTGGAAGAATTCCTGAAGAAACTCTCAGAGAAACCGCCGAAGGTTTTGCTGAAAGAATTTCTTTAGAATTCCATGGCAGAGTTTCTGAAGGAATCGCAGGAGGAATTTTTGATAAAATGTCTGGAGGTGTTTTTAAAGATATTTATGGATGGTTTTCTAAATGAATCCTTCGATGATTTTCTTAATGGACCCTACTTCTGAATTCATGAAGTAATTATTGATAGTTTTCTAATGAAATTTCTAAAGTAATGCATGCAATATTTTTCAAAATAATATTTAAAGAAGTTTTAAGCTGTAAGACACTGAAGAAATTCCTTGAGAAAATTTTTAAATGAACCTGTGATAGATGCTTAATGATCCCGTAAAAGAATTCAAAAAGGAATTTGGGAGGATCGTTGAATAAATTTCTGGAGAATGCCCGGGACGAATCTCTGAAAGAATCCCTGAAATATTCTTACGGGAGTTCCTGTATGAGTTCAACTGGGAAAACTCCACCAGGAGTTCCGTAGCGAATTCCTCCAGGTTTTTCACCCGGAAGTTGCACCGAGAACTCTGGAAGTTTTGTCGGAAAATACTGTCTCAGGGATACGACTGTTATATGTTGATTCTGGGTAATGGCTTCCATTCTGTTGGAATCAAAAACGGATTCTAGGAATTAAATCACGACCCAAGTAACAATGATAGCTGAATAACAGCTTATTCAGCCATTTTTTTTTAAATTCAAGCTTAAGAGCGGTTTACTCAGCCCTTGTACAACTATAATGTTTGTTGGGGAATTTCTTCAGAAATTCTACCGAACATTTTTTTCGGCCATTCCTCTCGAAATTCTTCCGGAAGTTACTGCACGACTTCCTTCAATGCTTCCAAAAGTTTCCCAGGGACTTCTTCTGGATGTTTCTTTGTGAACTATTCCGGATGTTCCTCTCAAAAGTTTTCCGAAAGTTCCTCCAAAAAAACTATCATGAATATTTGAAGAATTTCTTTCAGAAAGTATCTGTATGTTCATTTCTTCCATAAACTGTTCCGGAAATTCCTCTTGAAATACTTCCGAAAGTTTCTCCAGGAATTCTTTCGTAAGCTTTTCCAGAGAATTCTTCGGATAGTTCCTTTGGAAATACCTACTGGAAACACCTCCAGAAGTTTTTTTTTAATTTTTTTTCTGGAACTCCAACAAAAGCTCTTTTAGGAGTTCTTTCGGCAATCTCTCAAGGTAGTTTTTTTTTCGAGGAATTCTTCTAGAATTTTTCTAATATTTGTCTTAAGAGACTCTCCGAAAATGCAACAAGGAATTTCTTCCGAAATTGCTTAAGAAGCTTCTATAAGAATTTCGACCGTAGTTCCAATGGCAACTTTTCCAGAAATTCATCTGGGATTTCTCACAGGAGTTCCTGCGAGAATTCCTGTATAACTTTTGTTCAGTACTCTGTATGAGTTTCTTCCAAAAGTTCTCTCGGGAATTTCTTCATTTGTTCCTCCAGGAGTTTTTTTTTCCTAAGGTGTGCTTCCTGGAATTCCTTTTGGAGCACTTTATGAAAATTCCTCCAACAGTATTGAATCATCTGGGAATTCAAAATTCTCAAAAATTGCTGCAAAAGTTTCACCGGCATAGTTTTAGGCATGTGTCTAAATAGTTTTTCAGGGTTCGATGGATCTCAAAGAAACTTCTGAGAGACATCTCCGAGAATGTTAATGAAGCTTCAGAAGGGACTTTTGGAAGAATTATCAGAGAAATCTTTATAAAATAAATTTCGTTGAAACTCCTATAGTAACTTTACATGGAGCTATAGAAAGATTTTCTCCAGATCCAGAAATCTCGTTGAAATTCCTGACGAAATCTTATATCTTAGCCGAAGAACACCAGCTTTCAAAGTGCTGGCTATAGACAAAATGATCGGGACTGGCAAAATTTTCACTACAGGTCGCACTCGATTATCTGGAGTCGGGTTTTGGCCCATCCCAAAATGATAGCTCGCAAACGGAATGCTCTATGAAGCTGAAATTTTGACTGATTACTAACCAAAATTGGTTTAACAAACTGTCAGAATTTCAGCTTTATAGAACATTCCGTTCCTAAGATATATGTTTGGGAAGCATCAGAACCCGACTCCGAATAATTGAGTCCGACCTGTATTCTAAAAATTTTCATGAAGCTGTAACTTTTTTGAAAAATGCATCAAATAATCTCAAATTTTCATGGCAAGTTGATCAACTTGTCGAACGTTTTTCAAAGTTCATTATATAAGACACAATTGGTCAAAATTTCATTGAATTTGGTTCATTGAATCCGGAGATATAACAGCTCAAAGTTAGGTATCCGATAAAACTTTATAATTTGGTGCTGAATAGCCCGAACTTTTCCAAATTTGGACTACTAGTTGATCAACTGCCAGTGAAAATTTGAGAATACTTGATGCACTGTTCGAGAAGTGACAGCTAGTTGAACATTTATTTAAACGTGAAAATTTTGCCAGTCCCGATAATTTTGTCTATCCCCTGTATGTAATAAAGATTAGTACGTTTTCCACACAGTTTCTAGAATTAAAATTTTTCTTTCCAACTTCTTTCGTTTATTTCTGAATCAATAGTACATAACATCCTAAAGTAGAAGATATTTTAGCTTTAAAACTTTGCGTCCAGCGCCCTTTTGATCTCAATTTCAATGACTGACCGACAAAGCATCGAGTGAGAATGCTTTTGCCAAAGCTGTGAAAGACAAAAAAGGACCTAAGTGTTTCTCACGTCACTGCTTGCCACTGGGGATGGTCGTCTTATTTATTTCCGAAACAAAGCAGGCGAGGAAAAACGGGATCTGATTTTACGCACAATGACTTCCGTCAACTTTTTTTTTGTCTGCTGCAAACAGTTTTAGAAGGAATGAGGAATTCCTAATTGAATTCACGACAACGATCAGAGAACTGCTGGAAAAGTGTTGTTGAAGACGACCAAATTAATTAGAAAAAATGAAGAATTTCCAAGAATGCAGATCTCCTTATTTAAGTCGACCGTGACAGCTTGAGCTAGTGAGCGTCTCTCTTCAACTTCGCCACATTGTGCTTGCCAAAAATAGCTTGCCTTGTTGACAGATAAATTTACGAGCCATAAAAATCAAAGCAACCGTAGCTTTAGCACTTCATCCGCCTATATAACTTCTGTTCCCTGGTTTAAAACCTCTTGTGCAGTTTTATAGCTCTCATTCGCGTTACCCTGACGACTCCTAGTCCTAGGCCCCATAAAAGAAACCAATAACCTCCTCCACGTCCGATCATCACCATGGGAAATGCGTTTCGGAAAACGCAATTAAAAAGCAACTTCAACGAAACACGTGCCACATTCTCTCTCGCCTCGCGCGCGCCAATTACTTCATCTACAGTAGGTTGGTAATCAGATTCCGGACCGATTGCCGGTCCTAGGATGGGAACAGTAATCCGTCGATAATTTGTTTCTTGCGCAATAATTGACTGTGTCCTTCGTCAAGAAAACGGCTTCGCCGTCATAAAGTCGTACAGTTTGATTACCTTTGGAAGAGGAAGCCCATCATCGGATTGTTACTGAAAATGCTTGAATTATTGTTTACACTTTTACCGATCACAGCAGGCTGGCATCGACCGCCGCTGCCACCACGGGAAATCGATTGTGAATTTCATTCGTTCCCTTGGATTCCAATCCCACAAAGCCAATGATAGCCTACTGCTGCGTGGGAGCAGCAGAAAATTTCAATTTCAATGGAAATACAAACATCTTCCGATCGTTTTACCCATCCAAGTCGACAACGCAGCGTCCTACTTGTCGTCGTCGTCCATTTGGCGTGACAATGACATTCTCTATTGATTGTTGTGTTTCGCTTCCTTTCAACCCATCACCGGTAGCAAGCAACAACAGTATCGATGGTTGTAGAGATACTACCGAAGCGAGTCCTTTCGGTTGTTGGGGAGTTCAATCGAATAAAAGGAAAAAGTTGTCTGCTGATGGGTGCTGCTGAGCTAGTCGAAGCTAGGGGAATCAATAGGTAAAAAGGTTCACTGTATTATGACAAATTTCATAATAACGTGCTATTATCTAACTTTTTCATAAGCTCAAATGATTATAATAGATTGATTTTATATTTATGTATACTTCAATACTTGGGGTTTGCGCTAACGTAAGAACCTCGACCACACTAATAAGACGCGACGCGAGACAGGACACAACACTTATTATTCTTACAACGTGAGCACGGAAGAGAATTGTCAGATGCACAAAACAATCAAAAAAGAAGGCGTAGCGATTACACTTTATCCCTATTAGTAACAGATAATGACATGATCTCGAAATTTTTAGTTGGAGACAAATCAGAAGCTGAATTTGTTGAGTACTTTTCAACTCATGAATAATCAATTATCACTAACCCAAAATCGAAACTGTTTGATGGTAGATCTCCAACAGTATTGCCGTGTTAC
The DNA here is from genome assembly GCF_035046485.1 of Aedes albopictus. Taxonomy (NCBI): domain Eukaryota; kingdom Metazoa; phylum Arthropoda; class Insecta; order Diptera; family Culicidae; genus Aedes; species Aedes albopictus. Next base: position 515,908,180 of record NC_085137.1, on the reverse strand, counting down.
CGCTCGAAATTCGCAATGCAAGGCTTCAAAATCGCTAAACTCGTGGTGTACGATGTTTATCCTGTTCAAGTTGGGACAAACTTAGGTCGCATTGGGTGGATTGTCGCAACAAATATAGGTTGTCTAGGCGACATTGTCATTATTGTCACGCGATGATTGAAATTTGATTCAGTGAACGTAAGCCATCAGTGTTGTGTCCTGTCTCGCGTCGCATCTTGTTAGTATTGACATTTATACTAGTTCAAAGATATTTTTTTGATCTTTAGTTTTCCAATGTAGACTTGCTGTAGCCTCCAAATGGTGCATTTCGCACCATTTCCCCCTTGACTACTCCACGTTTGTGTATGGGAATTGTGCGAAATCTGATGTGAGCCTGGACGGGACGGGCGATGAAGTTCAATCGGATATCGTTTGGTTGCTCGGAGAAGGAGCAGAACCGAAGCGGAGCGGAACTTGTTGTCATTTCGAAGAGGTTTCCTTCAACGATGATTGGAGAACTAGTATCTAGTTGTTGGTAGGTGTAGTTGCCGTGCTGAAAAAAGTGTCGTGAGATGGAGAAGAGTGTGTCTTTTTTGTGTGTGGAGCGCGCCTTTCACAGTTCCTTTTGTTCGAGCGGATGGATTCGATTTCTCAGCCGCATTGTTATCGCCTGGAAGTGGGACGGAATTCAAATATATGTAATGTATCCTATCGGATCTTGGTATGCACGGGTGGCGATACAGCAACAACAGCAGGCGGTGACAATGGCGGATACAGTGAATAGATTGGTGGTGGTAGGATAGTAGTTGGCGGAGCCGAAGTAGCACTGATTATCAATCAGAGCTAAATGCATTATGGCGCTGTTGTTGGCGGTGCTTCGGTCTAGACAAGCGAAGAAATTGAAGTGAAAAGATTGCCATGTGTTTTCGGCGTGGAGATAGAAAATAATCGTAGAAGGCGACGAATCTTCCATTTCGAACAGTGTGTAGGGTAAGGTGGGGTAAACTTCCATTTTCCGAATTCTCTTGGTATTCAATTATATAAATAACGTTGAAAGCAAAACAAAGTTAATTTTAAAAACAGAAGTGGTGGAGACTGCCATCTACCTGTGAATATTGCGTAACTCACTACATCAATGTTCAAAAACAAATTTGCTATAAAATGTTGTGAACAAGCAAAACAAAAACCGAAAGTGATCAATTAGCATTTCTTCTATTCTCCGGCAAGGCTTCTATAGAAGGATTTCTTCCACATCTTGATACCGTTCACCAACAGCAACTTCTGGAAATGATTGTGCCAAATCTTTGTGTTTATCACCCTTTGTGTTAATTTCGAATAGTATATTTTATCTTGCGAGAAATGTATGCCGTTGTTAATAGAGTACAAATTTAACATATTTCGTTCTCTTTGTTTCAGGTACTGTTCAAAGCACGAAAAAACGTAAAAAAACAGGTAAAATATATTCAAGTTCAAATTGTGAAAACGTTATATGTAATTCAATTCGTCTTCTCCTGGTTAAAGGCTTCATTCAAGACTACTTTTCAATAATATTCTGGACAACATATCTGTAAATATCGTAAACTACAATAAACCGTTAAAGCAAAGACAAACAGATGTAACACTGACAACCTTTCCATCGACCTGGTTTTAACGATCATTTTTAATCTTTTCTGACCTTCATAAGCAGAGGCGCGTACATCGTTTTATTTTGCGTTTGACGTTCAACACTAGCGCCTTCTGGTGGAGATTTTTCACAACGCTGTATTTTGTGATATATGTTGAGCAGGTGGTTACAGTGCACAATGGTCCGAATCAGGGATGCCAGATATACAGATTTTTTTGTATTATACAGACTTTTGACGTTCTATACAGACAAGATACTGAGTACAGAAAAATAGAGATTTTTGAAATGTGACACAGATTTCCCTAGGAAGCATTGAATTTTAAGTCAAAAAGTAGTACATTTTTGTTAGTTTTATTGAAATCTAGGACTCTCAGTGTTTGATATACCCTCAAATACGAAAATACAGAAAAATATGTATTGATACAGATTTTTTGATAAAACAATCTGGCATCTCTGGTCCGAATCCACGTTTTAGCAGGAAAAAAATCCCTATGTCTGTAAGTCATTTAGTGTCTTCAGAGATGTTGTTAGCATTTATTTGCTGCATCTTTAAAAACAAATATTAGGATGGTCCTCGTCTTAACTCAAATCTGGAATGGAACTTTTCATTTTCAATTCATATACGATCGATTTCTTCAACAAAGTTGTGGGCAATACTGTTTCGAGCAACTTTGCCGAAGACACCTTTTATCTAGCTTTTAATTTGAACGTAGTAGGTGAATTTTAAGCTTTGACTTAGGGTGACCCCTCCAAAAACATTGTTTTTCACAATAACGTTTTTATTTCATTTTTTCGAGAGATGTGAGCTTCGGAGCATTGGAAGAGCATGTAATGACGCATATTTGTTCTGAACAATCATGTTGCTAGGTCTTGTCATTCAAATGTTATGGGCAATTTTGACTTAAAAACAACCATATCTTGAAATTCTTACTTCTCATGGAGGCGGCATTTGAAAAATCATATATAAAACCAAATTTGGAGCAAAAATAACGAGAACGTTTTTATTTTAAATTGGAATAAATCGACTCCAAAAATCCCCTTAAAATCGAAAAACTACATATAACTCATACAATTTTAAAGATAGTGTTAAACTGCCTTCAGCAAAATGTAGGATTTTATCATATCTACAAGTTTCCCATACACGCGAAAAGTGAAACAAAAGCTTGAAATTGCTACTTCATTTTTAAAGAATATTATCGTTCTGATTTCCTAGAAAACATAGGTTGTACTCCTAAGAATCAAATTATAAATTATAAATACCGAAGAAATTCTTTGAGAAAAGTATTCATTTAGAAACTTTTCAAAGGATACATTTAGAAAACCATTTAGAAATTCCTACAGCAATTCTATCAGAAAAACTTTCCTAGAATTTTGAAAACATTCTGCAAAGAACACTTTCGGAGGTTTTACTGAGAATTCCGTCCCCCAAGTAACAATGAATGCTGAACAGTGAGAGTAATAGCTGAACATTGGCTGGTCAATGGTGTCAGAGGCTGAATACAACGACAGCTGAATATTGGTCTGAAATATGGCTTGTTCAACCTCTTAAGTCAGCAATACATAGATAGCTGAATGTCAAGTTGAATAGAACATTATTCATCTGTATAACCAGCTTTGAAACATACACCAACATGTAGAATTGATCATCTCTTGTTCAACCTTTAATCAAATAATTTTTGATAGCTGACCCAAACAAGTTTTTTGTGTAGAGTTCACATCGCTTCTTCAGCATCAATACATGCTTAGTTCGACTTATGTTCGTGATTATTCAGACACAACTAGTAACGCTTTCGTCTTCGACGATACGTATACAACTGTATGAAGTGTAGCTACTAAGATGAGTGACTGTCAATCAGGAGGTCCAAGTTCAATTTCCCGTTTTCCCATAATTTAATTTATACATTCCTAAACATCTCTTCTGGAAATAAAAAGCCGCAAATGGTTGATAAAATGTTACGAAAGTGTTCTTATTTTATTTTTACACAATATATAAGTTTGATTGATTGCTGATTAAGCGCATGTTAAGCCTTAAGTCAGCCTTTTAATGAAACTCAAATCAGCTAAAGGTTGATCAAAATCTCCAGAATTAGATGTTTAGGGGCTGAATAAAAGATTATACCTCTTCTGCTCAGCTTTTGTTCAATTGCAGGCTGCTTTAGAATAGTTGAAAAAACGTTTGTACAGCATCAAATTGGTACCTGGGCAGGAATTCCATAGATTCTTTCATATATCCGTTCGAGAATTGTGAAATAAATCACCCATGGCTTTCTTCAGAAATGCTTGCAGCGATTATTTTTCCATAAAATGAAGAGTTCAGGACTCCGTCAAAAATGTCTTCAAGGATTTCCTTAGAAAATCTTCTACAGATCCCTTCAGAAATACTATCAAAGATTCCTTCAGATATTATCTCAACAATTTCCCCAGAAGTGTTTCCAAGTATTGTTTGAGATAGATTTCAACGAGTTTTCTTCTGAACATTGTGACTGATTACTTTAGAAACTTTTTTTTGGGATTTGTTTATAAAATTCTCTTAAATTTTCAAAAAAAAAAAAACTATCAGAATACCTTCCAGAACATGGATTCGCTTAAAAACTCTTTCAAAGATTTTTCAGTGGTTTCTTCACAAAAATTATCAGAGATTTCTTAAGAAACTCGTACAGATATTTCTCCAAGAAGTTCACCAGAGATTTTTTGTTATAAAACTCCTTCAAAGATTTTTCAGTGGTTTCTTCACAAAAAATTATCAGAGATTTCTTTAGAAACTCGTACAGATATTTCTCCAAGAAGTTCACCAGAGATTTTTTGTTATAAGTATTCTATTGAAAATTTCCGTAGAAATTTCATCAAGGATTGATCCAGAAAACCATGCATAAATTTATCCAGAGATTATTGAATACTTTCAGTGATTCAAGCGAGAAATCCTGCAGAGCTTCCAGCAGGAATTCAAGCAAAGACTTCTTCAGAGTTTCCCCCAAATATTCCTCCATGCCTTTTCTCAGAAAATTCTCTGGCATTTCCTCTAAAGACAATTCTTAAAATTTTTCCTCAAATTTTTTAAGGAATTTTGTGCGATATACTTTCTAGAAATTTATAAATAGTTCTTTAAGAAATACCACAATATGTTTTGTACAGGGAAACATTACAGATACTTTTCTAGGCTTCTCTCTAAGTATCCCTACAGGAATTTCTTCAAAATACGTCCACACAATGCCTCCAGGATTGCCTTCAGATATACCTTCAAGAGCTTCATTTTAACCCTCTAATACCCAAATTTTTGATTTTGATCTAAATATCATTTTTCGTGATCTAAAATCGATTTAAACATGTTTTGGAAGATGATTCTTTTTAATTCTCAATTTCGTGAATTTCAGATTTTGATTTTTCTAATTTTTATTTTTGACCATCCCCACACTTTTATATTTTTCCTGGAAGCCAATTTGGGGAACGGATTTTTTGAGATGAAAACATTTTGAGATTTAATGATTATTATTGAAATATTATTATTTTAATTTTTTTCCACAGAAAATTTTATTTTCCGTGTAATTTCAAGAAAAATAATTTTAGAGTGTATTCGATTCCCTTAAACTATTAAACAAGGATAGAATGATTTGGGAAAAATTATAAATATGTTAATTGTAGCGATTCAATACAAAATAAACAATGACTTCTCAAAGGTGACTAAAACATCAATTTTTCAATGATTTAAAAAAAATGTAAATACGCTTTAAAATACACCAAAAACCATTTTGAGATATACAAAACAGTCCTAAATATCAGCCAAAAATATAAAAAAAAAATGATTTTCCACGAAACAAAAATTACAAAAATGCTCAAACTATACCCCGTCTAAAGGCGGGATTGGGTATTAGAGGGTTAAGGTGGATCCAGGAATTTTATAACAATTCCTTTTTTTTCCAAATTTTCTCCAGAATTTCCTAGGGATTTTTCAGATATTTTATCCAGAGATGCATTGAAGAGTACTCTCTGAGGATTCTTCAGGGATATTTTTTCGGAAATTCTTTCTCGTTTTCTTTTTCCTTCCTTGAGGGATAGCTATAAATACATCATAAGATACTTATTCAGAATTTCAGGGGTTTCCTTAGGAATAGCAGCAAAGGATTAGTTCAAAAGTTCTTTCATGGAGTTTCTCAGAAAGTCCTCAAGCATTTCTTTAAAAATCCTATAGAGAGTGATTTTTTAAGGTTCTCCCCAAGAATACCTTAAGGAATCCTTAGACAAAAAAACTCTTGGTGGTACTTTTGGAGATTCCTTCACAGTAATAAATCCTGAAATCTTCCATTGACGTAAATATTAGAACATTTAAATTTCACAAAAGAATTTATTGCACTCAAACTTGTAAACAAGCGTCATACTGTATAGAACCTGTGGTTTAACAATCCAAAATTTATTACAATGTACTAGATGTAGTAATCATTTTGAATTGTGTATAAGATTTTTCAAGAAATTTCTGGAGAGATGCTTATATGAATGCTTGAGTGAATACATGAAGAAACTCCGCAAGATATCTCTTTAATTACTAGAAAATAATCATGAGAATCTTTTTTTTTTATCTGTATTAACGAGATTTTTAGCCCTAGGATAGTTCATCCACGCTTTACTTCCCTTCCGAAGGAAGAAGAACTCACTTTTTGTGAGTTTGTCGGGAGTGGGATTCGATACCAGGTCTTCGGCTTGATAGTCAAGTGATCATCACACCAGGTCCGCTCCGATGAGAAACTTTTATTGTAAGTTCTGGAGAATTTGCAGACAAAGGTACTGTTGAAAATATTGAAGATATCCCTCAATAAGTTTCTAAGGGATCTCTGGAAAAACTCCTGGAGATACTTCTGGAGGAATTCGTAAACAAGTTCTAAAGAGATTAGTACACAAAAGTCCCTGCAATATTGTCTGGGGGGTATTTTTGAAGTAATTCCTGCAGAAACCAAATCAAATCATAATATTTTCAATGAACCTCCTTTGCAAAAATCACCGGACAATTTACTGAAATAAAATTTGGATCAGAAGCAAGCCCTGTGTGTGAATAAATTCTATTGCTTAGGATTTATCCACACTTAGGGGTTGCTCACATTCTTCCGGAGAAACCCTCAGAGGAATTTTCAGAACAATCACTTGAAAGTTTTCTGTGATTTTCTAAATAAATGCCAGAGAGAATCCCTGGATATATGGAGCACTACTCTTAGAAATCTCTGGAGAAATTCCAATATGTTTTAAAGGGTTCTTGGAAAAATGTCTGAACTTCTAAAGGAAAATCCTAAAGGAATAAGAAAGACAAAAAAAAATCCTAAAAGAATCTCCAAATCTTTGTGAAAAAATCCTGGAATTACATCTTTTGAAGAAACTTTTGACGGAAATTCCGGAAACTCCTGGAGAAGATTCTGATTATATTTGTAGAGTACTCCTTAATGTTTTTAAGAAATATACAAACGAATACATGCACGAACTTCTGTAGCAATTCTTTGCAGACATTTTCTTAAGAAGCCTTGAAGAAAACCAAGGAATAATTTCTAAAGAAACCCGTGAACTAGTTTCAATATGAATCTTTTAAGAAATTTCTTGAGAAGTACCTAAAGAAGACCGAAGAAAATTTTCTGCAGGTATTCCTGAAAATGCAAGGTATATCACTTGGAAGTAGGAGGACAATGCTTTAAAAACTTTCGCATTTTTATGAGCCATACTGTACAAGAACGCCCCTTTCGCGTTCGTTACAGAAAAGTTTCGTTAAAAAATACTTCAAGAAGGGGCTTCCTCGGCATAATTTTTAATTTGGCGCAATCTTGAAGTCAATACCCTGGGAGCGTACCAGTATAAGAGGCACCTAAAATTCTGAAAACTTGAGTAACCAGCACTGATTTTTCCACAACAGCACTGCAGGAATTCCTTCAGGGTTTGATCTAGATTCTTTGGTATTCCTCCATGAACTTCATCCGGCACTTCGTCCGGAATTCTTTCAGGAATTAATGTTGTGAGTATTCAAAATATATCAAATGCGAGGACACAAGTAATACGATGTCAAACGGAGCTTTTTGATTCTAGGATAGTGGTGATACTGACAATTGTTTCTTAGTGGACTTTGGTCTCATCGCGTTTGAAGCGCATTTGAGCAAGGTTTGCATCCTGAACACACACACAGCAATACTTCCGGAATTGCTTAATACCTCCTCCCGTGATTCGTGTGGGGATCCTTCGGGAACTCCTTACAGGTATCTTTCAAAAAGTGTTTCAGAGATTTCTTCAGGAACTTCTTCCAGGATTCTTTAGAAACTCTTTTGTGGATGGAATTTCTCCAGAAGTTAATTAGGGAATCCTCCAGAAGTATTTTAAGAAATTTCTTCAGGAGTTTATATAGAATTCCTTATGAAGTTACTCTATGAGTACCTCATGTAATTTTTTGAAGCAACGGAGTGTCTTCTTGTTTTTCATTTGAAAAAAAAAACATTTGAAAATGTTCCAAAGGAAACTAATAGTAGACTCTGAATGATTTCTTGTAGGATTCTCGGAAGTCCTGGAGAAATCCCGGAAGGAATCCCTTGAGGTTCCAGAATGAACCTCGGAAGGAATCCTGGAAAAAGTTCCCGGAATCCTGGACGGAACCTCTTAAGAAATTTCAAAAAATCTCCTGTAAGAATCCCATACGTGAAACTTCTGAAGAAACCCGTAAAAAGTCTCAGGAATCTTGAGGAATCACACAGAAGGAACTTCTAGAAGAATCCTTAAGAAGCCACTTAGACAAACTTATGTAAATTTGTGTCACTTGGACCAACGTAGGCAAGCATCATATAGACGTTGGAGTCCTGTATTTTTTTGTTACATTAAACTGAATTTCCCATCACATGGAACGTAATGTTGAACGATTCACAGAACACTTTCGTCACATTGGACAGAAGTTTTACAAGAGTGTCATATATTCGGAAACCGGTAAAGATATGATATAACATTATAACGTTATAACGTTACGAGTAAATTTGATGTTTAAGTGGTGTAAATGAATACAGAGAAAATTTGCTGAAGTTAAGTATGTTGAGAGGAATTCGGATTGAATTCCTAGAGAAATTTCGGAATTCCAGAAAATTCTGGAGGAATAATTCTTCTGGAGTCATTCAAGTTATTCCTTAAGAAATCCGGAAAGAATCTATAGGGGAATTGAAGGAGTACTCCCTGGTGCAATACTGGCAATTGCTCCTTAGAAATCCTGGAAGAATCTCAGATGCAAAAGCTTCAGAGGAATCTCAAATAAACCTCCAGAAGAGCAATTCGTGCAGTTCCCTATTGAACTGGGGCTATCCGTTAAGCGGACCTTCAAAACTAAGGTGGGAAGAAAACTAATTATTACAAGACGTAAAATTATGTGTTTTGATCTGACAATTTATGTCTTCAAACACGCTTGTATATAGCTAAAGTTGGTACTTATTGAATCCATTGTACCTCAATTCAAAGAAAAATATTGACGATGTTCTCTTCATAAAACGATTTGCATAGATTTCAACACACTTAATTCACCTGTCAAGCTATCGATCTGCCGTAAAACATAGTAAATTTTATCCGTGACACTTCCTGATCAGGCACTGCAGCATTTAAACCCAGTTCATGGCCTGCTATACCCATTCAATACAGGCACTCATTTAGTGATAAAATTTAAACCACCACATCTGCAATGCCCTGGGAGAAATTTAGCGCCTGTTTTGCCACCCTTTTTGAGCCGAAATTTAGGACAAAACCGCGTCATCCCCTTTTGGTGCCTATCCTGTCACCTACAGCAGCAGCCGAGTGATGTTTCACTGAGATAACATCAAACAACATTATTTTACCGAAATTATGCGAACCAATGTTCAGCCACACACCGACCGACCAATACCAAAAGCAGAGGTATCTACGATAGGCGGACACCGGACGACAACGATGAGCCTACTGCGGTATGAAATTTCGACAAGGCTTCCCATCGCGTCGCTGCCTGGCCCGTGACTGTCATCGGTACCTATAAAATAACTTACTTTATGCTCTAGTAGTAGCCCGCTTCTCGTTACCTCTCTCAACCTCAATGTATCCCGCTGCCACCGATCTCACTCGTGTCCCGGTCCGGAAAATCACTACACAATAACCCTCTCTATCCAGAACAGCTTCCGCCGTTACTCGCTGATGCACTGATAAAAACAGACACGTACGCTGCCGCCGCCACGCCTCGCCACCCAACGGCTGTCAACCGCCGAAGCCTCAAAACAACACGTGTGGTGTTGTCACGGGCAACCAACCACGCACGGGTAAATATTTGCGCCCGGAATGGATCCTAGCTAGCCATGTTTATGAACAAAACAGGATCATTTTGTCCGGACGAGAGGATTACTTCACCATGTAAAATTAATTTCCAGAGCTTGTTGTAGATGGCCCAATTCTCTGCACACACACAGACAGACAGACAGGAGGGGAAACGTGTTTATTTCAGTCAACGAGTCCGCAAAACGGACTTCCGTTGTTCATCCAAAGCATCTCCTCAATTTGTTTCCACTTGAAGCATTTCTCTCTTATGCAAAAATTATCCCGCATAAATCTCGACGAAAAAGTTCCACCCTCGCCGAATGAATGTCAGTTTATAGCCGTAAAAGAATACAATAACGAGCCACTTAAAGAAACCCCTCGGTCAACCTCAGGCCTCAACATTCCTCGAAAATGGCGCAGCGATAAATCCTCCCGCAGCCCAGCCGCCGGTTGTATGCCGGAGAAAATTTTCGGGCGCAACATGAGCCCCCCAAAAAGGAAGCCCCTCTCTTATTTATAGCGACAATCTCTGCTACTAATGAGCTACAATCAATCGTTGTCGTTGTCGTTGTAGGTTGCTGTTCCGCTTATTTTTCACAGGCATTTCCTCGCTCCCACCCCGGCGGAATCAGTGCGAAGCTTGGTTGGGTTTTCTCCTGCTGAACCTCTCAAAGAAAGTCAAGGGTTTGTTTTTATATAGCCAATCGCAGGTGGCGACGACGACGTTGAGCTTATCCCGGTTGCGGTTGTTGTTTTCCATTATTGTCACGACGAAGCAGGCCGTTGTCTCTGTCAAGCAAGGGGGAGACATGAGGACATTAACTTCGATTGGAAAGATCGATTACAAAAGGTCTCGAATTTCTGGGATTTGGAAAATATTTGATTTATGAAATCTTATAGAAATATGAAAGAGATTTCTATAGTTGGTTCTCTAGGCCAGTCATTTTTTCATAAATGTTCTCGAGATATCTTCAAATATAATTTGAATGATGGAATTAACTAGAGAATATCATTATGAATTCGTTCTGAAATCCACCCGCGAAAAGCAATTTATTCGGGAAATTCAACAGATGGCGATTGGAAACCATTAGTAATCTGACGCTCCCATAATCATCCTATTCGCTACGACACCGATTTATTTCGTTCTTTTTGTAATCTAGAAGCTCTCTCTGTGTAATGTCTGACTTAGGTATATCTGAGATTGTTCTTGGGGTTGTTTCAGAAGTTCCCAATCGGATTCATTCAAAAGTTTCTTTTGAGGTTTCTGAAGGGGTTCCATTTTGGATTCTTCCAGGACTTCCGGGAATCCTCAAAGAATCTCTTTAAAGTCTCCTAAAAGTTTTTTTTGTACGTCTTCAGATGGTTTTCTTGGAAAATGGAATCCTACAAGAAACTATAGAAGTCAAAGTTCTGTCTACACCGGGGAAATCTCAAGCTCCAGAAATTTCTTAAGAAATTGTTGGAAAAATTCCTGAATGAACTTCATAAGATACTCATAGAGTAACTCCATAACAAACTCCAACAAACTCCTGAAGAAATTTCTCTAAATACTCCTGGAAGAATTTCAATAGGAGCATGAGGGGTAAACCCAGAAGAATCTGCAGGGGTCTCCAGTTATCCTAGTGGTTGAGGCAATGGATCGCCAATCTGGAGACGGCGGGTTCGATTCCCGATCCGGTCGGGAAAATTTTCTCGACTCTCTGGGCATGGTGTATCACTGTGCTTGCCTCACAATATACAAATTCATGCAATCGCAGATAAAGGAAGCATTCCAATTAATAACTGTGGAAATGCTCAAAGAACACTAAGTTGAAGCGAAGCAGGCCACGTCCCAGTGGGGACGTAGAGCCATAAAGAAGAAGAAGAATATGCAGGAATTCGTTGAGGAATCCAGAAATGAATTTCCAGAGGGTCTTGAAAGGCGTTCCCGAGGAAATTTAGCAGCTTTTGAAACAATCCTGGAAAGAGGAAACTGCAGGAAGCGACTTCGGAACCACAAAGCAAACCCGAAAAGAGCTTTTGTAGGAATCCCGGTGGAAAAAAGTTCCCAGTGAAATCCCGGAGCAAATTCCTAGAGTAATACAGATTAAAAAGCTAAACCAACCTTGGAAGCAGCTCCTAAATTAATCCCGGGTGAAAATCACTGAGAAATCCAAGATGCAGTTCCTGGAGGTTCTTGGAAGAAAATTGGAAAGTATTTTCAGAGAAATTTCTGTAAGAATCAGGATATCTGATCACCACCAACCTAGGATCAAAAAGCTCACGTTGACATCGCGTTATTTGTGTCCCCGTTATTGATATTCGAGTTTTAAATACACACTTAACCTCAATCCTTGGCTCAAACGGACCCTGATACTTGGACATTGGCGAACTGCAACTCATAATGGACCCCCGATTGGACTGTAAAAAGAAACAACCAACAGCCACAAATCAACATGCACGTGCTCATCATTCTACCATGATAGAGTTGGAAGTTAAAGCAGCGCGAAAAGCAACCAGTTCGATATAGTAGAATAATAGAATTCATTTAGGCGCTGAACAATTGGAATCGCTCACGCAATGCCCTAGTGAGCAAAAGAGCTGCTAATTGAGTGATTGAGGAACACGTTGAAGAATAAAAAAATCGCTTCTGTGCTTTTCGATAAACATCTTGTTGGATATCTCACTTCTTAAGATTTAGGGAGAGACTATACGTTGTTCTCTTTTCAATAGTTTATTTCAAAATGGTCATCATCTGTCTTTGTATCCTTTGCCTACTTAGTTTATTAACATTCACCAATGCAATGCATACTGCAACTTCTAAAAAATCTCTAAAGGTATATTTGAAACAATTCTTGCAGCAATCTCAGGAGATATTTTAGCGGCGAGATGGGCCACCCATGGTCTTAGCCAATCGCTCATCATTCCAATTGCTTAAATCCTGAATTAATTTCCCTTCTAATATTTTCCGAAAGAGTCTCTGTAGGGTTTTCGAAGATTTTTATTAGAAATTTCTGGAAAATTCCTGGAAAAAACTTTTGAAGAAATTCCTACCTGGAGAAATTCCTAAAATTCTGAAAAAGTATCAGGAGATGTTTGCGGAGGAATTTCGGAAGCAATCCGAGCAAAAATTAACTTCTTCAGTTATTCACTAGAGGAATAACTGAAGAAGTTTGAGGGAAATTCTGGATGGAATGTCAGGAGAAATTTAAAAAAAAAAAAACTTCCAGGAGGAATATTGTGAGAAACTGCTCGAGAAACACTTGGTAGAATTCAAGGAAGGTATATTGATGAATCATAAGAAAAATCCTTAGAGGAATCCTTTGATAAAATTCTTGGAAGGTTTCCTGAAAGCATTCGTAGAGTATTCTGTGAACAGATTTCTGAAGGAATTCCTGGACACATGCCTAGATAACTTCTTGTAAAGATCCATAGAAAAAAATAACGACAAATTTCTTAAAGAAAAAGTGGAGAAATTCTTAGATTTATCCATAGAGGAAATTCCGGAGAAAATTCCAGGAAAACATCGACAAATTTCTGGAAGAAATTCTGAAGGAATCCGTGTATCAACTCCTACCTGAACTACTAAAATTAAAATATGAATCTCTAAATAAATTAATGAATCTCTAGAGTAATTCCTGCAGAATCTCCTTGATGAATACCTGGACATATTTCAGCGGGAATTTTCAATGGAGCAATTCCTGAGTACTTCTTTAAGAAAAACCTGCATGAATTTCTGAAGACTTGCTGAAAAGACAACTAGAAAAGTTTATGAAAAAAAATCTTTGGAAGAGTTTCTGTAGCAATCCCTGTAGAAAACCCTGAACGAATCTCTAGAGCGATTCCAAGCAACAGCATCAAAATTAAGCAAATTTTTTAATTCATGATTTTCTATTGAACTGAAACTTTGCACAGTTTTTCAGTTCCATCTAAATCGCCATTTTTCGATATCAAATTTTAATTTTGAATCACGACTAACTTTTCAAAAGGGTGTATGTGAAAATGGTTCAAAAATATTCAAAAATCTGCACAGCCAAAATGGTTCGTTCGATTGCTATGAATTTTTCAGCAAAGTTAGATAACTAAATGGTGATTCCTAAGAAAATATACACTGTGAAAAAAAATCTTTTTTAACATTAAAAAATATCATTTTTGCCACAAAAACTCAAATATCTCAAAACCCTATCTTTTTACCAACGTAATTTTTTTAGCGAAGACGGTCCATTATATTAGCAATCTACCATAAAAATTTGGTGATGGTAAACTAATAAACAAAAAAGTTATAACATTTCAAACATTTCACAATTTTCACATTTGGTAAATATTTTTTTCTGTGTAAATTATTTCGGTCAGAAATCGCAGTTTGATGCTGATTTTATTGTTAAGCAAAGTTAGATAACTAAATGGTGATTCCTAAGAAAATATACACTGTGAAAAAAAAATCTTTTTTAATCTTAAAAAATATCATTTTTGTCACAAAAACTCAAATATCTCAAAACCCTATCTTTTTACCAACGTAATTTTTTAGGGAAAACGGTCCATTGTATTAACAATATACCATAAAAATTTGGTGATGATGAACTAATAAACAAAAAAGTTATGACAATTAAAACATTTCACAATTATCACATTTAGTAATATTTTTTGTAAGTGTAAATTATTTCGGCCGGAAATCGCAGTTTGATGCTGATTTTATTGTTAATGGTCGTGCGTGAGTAAAACAATCTGTTTTTATTATGTATTATGTATATTATATGTACAGTAATGTTCCGATTTTATCACGCCCTCCGCGCATTAGACGTTTAAGGTACACCGGAGCAAGTTGAAATGGGTGGGGCAAGATGAAACACGAAGTTTTGAAACAGATTTCAATACAATTTTGTAATTTATCTTTCGTTAAAAGATTGTTTGAATCAAAAACTATGCGTTACGGCGATCAAACTATTTATTATCATTAGAAAACATCATGTTAACCCGCTGTTTCGTCTTGCCCCACCCGTTTCAACTTGCCCCGGTGTACCTTATTCATTAATTTGCTGTTACATTTGAGGACAAGTGTTTTCCCTCTTCTTCAAGATGAATGTTGAGAGCGTGTTTTGCAACGTTAAAAATATTGAAATGGGTATAGATGTTGAAGAATATTCCAAAACATTTTTGAAAAGGGGCGTAATTAAATTGTTTAAACAGATGTCGCTGATGGCAATTTCTCAGTTGTTGTCGTTTTCGAACGCTCAGTTGCTGTCGTTTTTCCTGCGCCCTGCTTTACCGATGATATACAGATGGCTCGTTTGTCAAAGTCTAGACGGCAGGACGTGCAAGTAAATTTGTATTCAATGTGGGCATTTGGGCATAACGAGTCTCTTTCAGTTTATCTATGGTGCTTTCGGTGAGATTTCGTAACTCTTTTGAACATTTTTTTTTCATCAAACGGTCTACAAGAGAGCGTTGAGTTGAAGACCTTTGAGAAAGCGACTGTTCATGTTGTTCGTTAGATTATAATAAACAAAATCACTTATTAGTTTTAACTGACTAGTTTGGTGTTGTTTGCTTGACTGAAGAAAAAAATTACTAATAATTAATTTAATATCCATAGCGAAGTATTTCTTTGCTTTTTCGTGAGCATTGTCATGGTATGTATACAGACACACAAACGTAACACTGACGAAATTTTCATTGACCACGCCTTTAACGATCATTTTGAATCTTGGTTGTGGCTTTCATAACCAGAAGAGCGCCCATCGTGCGTTTGACGTTTCACACCAGCGCCTTCTGATGACGATATTGCACAACGCAGTGTTTCGTGAAACATTTTCACCAGGTGGTGTTAGTGTGAACTGGGCGATGGATTTTCACGAAAATTGTTCTAGGCGTTTCGTCTGTTTGTCTATGGTATGTACCTCTCATGCATTTGTTGTTGTTGAAGTTCCTCACATTCTTCCGATCATAAAGTCTGTTCTTTAAGAGGTAATTTTTTTTTAGATAAACTAGACGTATACGCGTATATAAAACTTTTATTATACAGCTTTTCTCTTAAAAATAAGTTTAATTCCATTTTTCTTATAATCAACAGCTTTTCAACACTATCAAGGGATTTTTTCACCAGTCACGTACAATAAAAAGTATGACACTCTCAATGTTTTTGATCACAACACTGGATCGCGTCTAAGTTTCAAATAGATACTACAGCAATTATGAATAATCAAACAAAAATATCATGAAAACAATTTGTTTAATTCAGGCGGTAGCCTTTACAATAAAATCAACATCAAAATATAATTCTCGAAATAATTTACACAGAAAAAAATTTTTTTTTGTTACTAAATGTAAAAATTGTGAAATGTTTGAAATGTCATAACTTTTTTGTTTATCAGTTTACCATCACCAAAATTTTATGGTAGATAGCTGATATAATGGGCCATTTCCCCTAAAAAATTGACGTTGGTAAAAAGATAGGGTTTTGAGATATTTGAGTTTTTGTGACAAAGATCATATTTTTTTAAAGTAAAAAAATAAATTTTTTACAGTGTATATTTTCTAAAGAAGGAATTTCTGGAGGAGTTCCTAGATGAATCCTTGGAAGAATTTCTGGAGAAATCCCTGGAGGAATTCCTGGATCAATACCTGAACAAATCCCTGAAGAAATCCCTGAAGCAATTCCTGTAACAGTTCCTAAAAGAATGCCTGGAAGAATTCTTGGAGGTTTTCTGAATCAATTCCTGGAGGGATTCCTAGTGGAATCCTGGAAGAGTCCTTGAATAAATCGTGGATGAATTTCTGGAGACATCCCTTGTGCAACTCCTAGAGGAGCTTCTGGAAGAGCTCTAGGAGAAATGGCATGAATCTCTGGAGGAGTCGCTAGAGAAATCCCTGGAGAAATTCCGAGAGAAATTCCTTTCCGAATCACTGGACAAATTCCAATAGGATTCCCTGGAGGAATTCCTGAAGAAATTCTGTAGCAATGTAGTCTTTAGCAATTCCTGAAGGATTCTCTAGAAGAACTTCTAGAGGAATCTCTGTTGGAATTCTAGGAGGAACATCTGGTGCAATTCACAGAGGAATCTTTGCAGGAATTCTCAGAGGAATCCCTGGAAGATCTCCTGAAGGAATTTTTTGAAAAATTCCTTCAGGCATTCCTGGAGGGTTCTCAGGAAGAATTTTTGAGGAAATCTCAGAAGGAAGTACTGAAGAAAGCGCCGAGAGAATTTTTGGAGAAATCCAAAATCCTAAGAAGAGTTCGTAGAAGAACTTCTGGAGGAATCTCTGTAACAGTTCTTGATGGAATCCCTGGAACAATTTCCAAAGAAACCCCAAGAGGGATCCCGGAAGCAATCCCTAATAGAATTCCTAAGGAAATCTCTTAACATTTCCTGGAGGATTTCCTGAAAGAATTCTAGGAGGAGTTCCTGAAGGAATCCCAAGATGTTCATGGGGGAATCATTGGAGGATTTTCTTAAATAATCCCTGAAGTTGTTCCTGAAAGAATCACAGAAGCTATTCTTGGTGGAATACCTGGAGGAACTCCTGAAGAATCCCAAGAGAAATTCTTCAGAAAATCCCAGGAGAGCTTTCTTAACGAATCTCTCGAAGAATTTCTACAGGAAACTCTGGAAAAAAAATCCGAAGGAATCCATGTCTGCAGTAATTTCTAGACGATTTCTTGAAGAAATCTTAGGATGAAAACCTAACGGATTTTTGAACAAAATGTTCCTAAAGGAGCTCCTGGAAAAATGCCTGCATGAATCTCAGGAGGAATCCCCAAAGAAATTCCGGGAGAAATTCCGCGAGCAATTCATTTTCGAATCACTGTGGAGAAATTCCAGTAGGAATCCCAGGAGGAATCCCTGAAGAAATTTCTGTAGCCAGGCAATTTCTGAAGAAATCTCTAGAGGAACTCCTAGAGGAATCTCTAGGAGTTCCTGGATGAATCCCTGCAGGAATTCCCAGTGGAATCCCTGGAAGAGCTCCTGTAGGAATTCTTGACGAGATCTCAGGAGGAATTACTGAACAAATCCCAGAAGGAAGTACTAAAGGAAGGGACGAATGACCCCCGAGTTAAAGTCCCTCGACAACAACAATAGAAATAGAAGTACTGAAGAAATCGAAGAGAGAATTCTAGGAGAAATACTGAATCCTAAGAAGACTTCGTAGAAGAACTTCTGGAGGAATCTCGGTAACAGTTCCTGAAGGAATTCCTGAATAAAACCCAGGAGCAATCCCGAATCTGCCGTGTGCAGCATAGTTGTCCCATGTTAATAGGTATTCCCATAGAACATGGGACAACTATGCTGCACACGGCAGGGATGCAATCCCAAAAATAATTTCTAAGGAAATCCCTATCCACCTTCTGGAGGACTTCCTGAAAGAATTTTAGGAATAATGCCTCAAGGAATATCAAGAAGTTCCTGGGAGAATCATTGGAGGAATTTCCAAAATAATGCGTGGAGTTATTGCTGAAAGAATCACAGAAGTCATTCTTGGTGGAATACCTGGAGGAACTCCTGTAGAAACCCCATCAGGAATTCCTCAGAAAATCCCAGAAGAGCTTTCTTAACGAATACCTTGAAGAATTTCTACAGGAAACTCTGGAAAAAAATTCGAAGGAATCCATGTCTGCAGTAATTACTAAACGATTTCTTGAAGATATCTTAGGATGAACACCTAATGAAATTTTGAACAAAATGTTTAAGGAGTTCCTGGAGTAAGTTTTGAATAATCTCTGGTAAAATTTCCAGCAAGAAAATAAGAAGAAATTCCTGCAGATGTACTTCGAATAATTCCAGATGGTATTGTTGGAGCAATCTCTAGTGGAATTCTTAAAGGAATATATAGCACAATTCACGAGGGAGAAATTCTTGGAAAAGAGAATTAAGGAATTTCTGGAGAAATCCCTGAAGAAATACCTGAATGAATGTTTGAAGATGTCGCTGGAGGAATTCATGAAAAAATCCCTGGTTTTCTGTTCTTAGCATGACGATGGTTTAAATTGTTTACTAGTGAAAATTCATAAATTTTGGCACACCCTGCCCCCCTTTGGTTACGCCCATGTCACGGGGGTGAATCTTCGTCGCGAAAAAAATTGCTGGTTTGATAGCTCAACCAGCTTAGAGATCACAGTCATTGACACCCTTTCGTCGATATTCGGCTGCCTTTGTTTCCGACATTCGCAACACAAGCAATCAAACTACTGCATGAAACAAAAATGTCAAACGAATGCACTTGATCACGACATCGTCTTTGGGAGACGGTTCGGCTTTTGTTTTTCCTGTAATGTTCCATAATAAGTGCTGTTTTGGCCATATGTGTGTTGAATTCAATTTAACAAGCAAGAATAAACTAATATTAACATTTATAATCGGAACAAATGTCATCGTGTCAGACAACATTGCTTTGACCCTTATTTATGTTTATTGATCTTCGTTTTACCGCTCGTGTTGTGTGTAAGAGATAACGGTAGAGCACGAATGTAACAAAGCAAGCTGACACGCGATGGCGGCAGCGAAATGAAGGTAGCAAAAAGTGTCGAATGTTTACAAGCCTTAGCTCAACACTAGCGAACCTGGTGGTGGAAATCAAGCTTTTGCCTACAGCGAGAATAGGGAGACGGCGATTGATGATTTTTCAAAAATTTTCCCATGGAAATTCATTCCAATTTAGTGTTCCAAGTGACAATTTCACGACTTCCACCTCGAAACTTCAAATTTGTTCGAATATACACATCTGTTCTGTGGCCATGTAGGGTACGAGTGCCATCAGTAATCTCACGCTCCCATATTCATCCTATTTGAGAACAAGCGATTGCGGCACCGATTGAATCCGTTCTTTTTGGTTTCATGGGTGCTCACTTCTAACAAAACATACAAAAATAAGAAACAAAACAAACAGCGCTTCAATCATTTGTTTTTCGTAGGATGGAAATGAGAGCCACATGCTTAATAAGGGAACCAATACCCTACTTGAGTTTGGTTGAAATAGTTTTTCTTTGCTGTAGTTATGGTTTGCTTTGATGAATTTAGATCAAATTTTGACACCGAAATTTGCGTAATCGAAGCACAAAATGTTTTCGTTCACAGTTCTTGGTGTGACAAAGCAATCAAAACGTGCAAAACGTGATCGGACAGTGGTACCCATTTGATTTGCACGTTGGTCGATGTAACGTTAAAGTTGTTTTAGGGTAGAAACAGCAAAATTCTATGAGTTTTGTTGTACAGTCGAACCTCCATGAGTCGATGTTCCTTGACTCGATATCGACTCATGGAGGTAAATTTTTCCATACTGAAAAATAATTTCTGGGTTACTATGATGGTCCCCTCAAAAAGCTTCCCAAACGATTTTTGTTCCACTACTCGATATTTCCTTGAGTCGATGGTCCCTTCAATATCGACTCATGGAGGTTTTACTGTACAAGGTTTTAACTAGGCTTCTTTGCGGATAGAAATAAAGCAATGCCTAACTTTTATGTAACATAAACATACCCTACTTTGATCCTCACGATGACGTGCCCCAAAGTACACAGTTCACCGGCTAACTTGATGAAGTGCTTGGCTTTCCTTCTGCTCCATAACACCCAGTTCCGCAGTTGATGATAGGTACCTAGGTGCTCCACCTCACGTTACTTGGGATGCAAGCCAGACCACACCGCAGCTGTGAAAAGTGGTTTCCGGGCTTCAGCGTGTCTGGAAATAGGGCAACGTCAACGTCATCATTATCATCTCCATTGTATCTGACTGCGTCTATGGATGCGAAGCGAACCCTACGACGATGGATGCTCTGCGGTTGGTCGGTCCGTGTCGGTGTACTTACCTACTGCCCACGGATGCACGTGCTCCTTCAACTATCGGAGTACCGCAACTAGGTACATCGTCGTGGCGGCATGGGGAGCGAAAATGAGTAAACTTGGAAACTGTGGCAAAATTATACCCTACCCGCTTCTGGAAGCATGATGGGGAAAAGCAACACCAACAGCAGGAAGTCCTTATTGTTTCAAGAGTGAATGAATACTTAACGGGCTTGCGGGAAAAAAGCTTCCCTATCATACCTCTTGCTTTCGGATGTGCTACGCTCCACGGGCCCTAGCTAGGAGAATGGATGGACTCCTGGAAGGAATGTAATAAAGACTACTTTTCTTTCCTCGCTTTCGCTTCGTTTCAAGTGAGCTTTGCTCCCGTCAAGCGTTGCTGGTCGAGGTACCACCCGACATTCTACTTATACGATGATAGGGAGCAGGAACGACGGCGGACGGGTTGAATAGCACAGAAAAGAGCTTTTCATCATGAATCGGGAGGACTCTGGTGGGCGCTCGCTGACAAAAGCGGACCGAGAAGTGAGAAGTTTTATTAAGTACAATTAGCTCCGCGAAGCATTATCGAGTATTAATGCAAAGTATGATGCTGAATCCGGGTGCACAAAAGATTCACCCAGTGGAAAGTGTCGACTGAAGTAGGAGGGGCAAAAAAAAAACTACGAGGAAAGGGAGAAAAACAGTTCCATCAAAGAAATTACTCTTATGGGTAAATTAGCATAGTGCTTCAGCGATGCACGTACTTACTACAACGATGAATCCATTAGGTTATGACTTAAGAAGAGCTGGACTGCCAGAACAAAAGGTTTCTAGGAGTAACAAACGCTAAAACTAATTTATTGTAATCAGACAATTACTACTTACTACTTTTAATCTGTATCCCAATTGACTGAAAAGAATTTTACCCAATGTGGATACAATCAAGTATCTGCATAAAAATTTTGAAATACCGTTTCTGTCGTGTATGTCATTTAGAACTTGAGTAATATATAATCCTTCATACAATGCCTTAGTATCTGCTGAACCATCATCACGTTTTAATGGTACATCAAGCCCACATAGTAGGCCTTAAAGCCATCTCCTCACCCACGCCACCTAGTCAAAGTGAATGGATGATAAATGGATTGCTTCGATGCCATCAGGTTTTCCTCGGGTCGACGCCCCTTCGGAGAAGAATCACCAACCTCCGGGCTCATATGACAGATTCTCGCTGATCTCCCACCGAGGCTCATCCATTTGTTACGTGTCTTCCTCCTTGTTTTTTTTTTCTCTTGTTCGACACTCCAAATGCGTTAGATGTATCACATAACTGTCGATACACGACCGACGCCTACCATTCATTGATACTGACGTCAGTTGAACATACATGCACACACGCACGTGGCGCTAGGGATTTCCTTGAGACCAGGGAAATCTCACCGCGCGTTGCTTTCCCTTTAATGTTACGGCACTTTTCCTTTCTCTTCCTCCGCCTTTTACATGTTTCCAAAGCCTGGCTCCTCGGCGGAAGACAGCGCAATGTAAAAAGCCAAATAAATCTGACAATACCTACACCAAAGCCCACCATGCCATCAAAATCACCCTCCTGGCCCAGTTCCGACACTTTGGTTTTTGCTACAGGGGCGGGTAAAAGTTCATCAACGATTTCTTTGTGGGAAATTGATTGATGAGCTCCTAAATAACAATTATATTGCTGATTGGTTTTGTTTGATTTGTTTGGAATTTTATTTCAACTGGCTGTCGTCATTGATAAAAGGTTTTATAGTGTACTTGAAGCTATATCCATTGCTAATTGGTTTTGTTTGAATAAAATCATCGATTTTTAATAGCAATCATCGATGAAAAAATTTAAAGCATACTTGAATCTATACACATTCTAACTCCTGAAATACGATTTTTTTTACGAGATAAGATCACACAAAATAATGAGGTTAACACGTCATGTAAACCTAATTTTTGTCATGTAAACTTTATACTGAGATGGTTTCTATGATATTTCATGTAAAGTTGTGTTACATGTCATGTAAACATTTTGAGTCATGCTGAATTACATGACATATAATGGAAATTTACATGGCATTTACATGATATGTCATATAAATTTCTGTGATATCCCACGCTCCAATTATGTAATATCACAGATTTTTACACTCTTTTTTCGATCTGTGCAGCAGTACGATTACGGTAGTTTCGGTAATCCATTTAACTGAGGTTCAACCAAAAGGTTAACAATGCATTTTTTTCTGTACAAGTTTGGTATTCAGCAATTAAATATCGTCAAAAAAAAAAATGAACTCGGTATTCGTGTAAATCTAGTCTAGTCAAAACTTACACAATCTCCGTATAGTACGTGTTATAGTGTGAAACGAAAACGTTGGGAGTGACGTTGCTAAGAAAGTTCATGTCACTCAGTTGAAACTCTGACGCCCTGACTTAATTGAATTGACACCTTTTGCCCTGGCTGAAAAGCCTAGGTTCTGAAATGAGAAGAAAAAATATGTGCCGATCCCTCCCCCGGGTTTACTGAATTACCCTAATTATAAGTAGAAAAATAAGAAGTAAACTTCGCATATGTAGTTTATTTGGTTTGAATTCAAACTATTCAAGAGTACAGAACTCGGTATTCGTGTATGTGTGCATAAAACCAGAATTTGAGAGTAATTAAAACTCTCGAATATGTAATTCATCTTGCATTCATTATGACCACTCTTTGCCAAATTAATTATCATTATAAACTAGCAATAGTACTTCCCGAACTTTCAACAGATAAGCGCATTGATCGATTAGTAACGACATCTGTTAATAGTATAGAAGATACTATGACAAACCTCATGGAACCTCAAGATGGTTAGGCAGATTATTTGCGGTTATTATAAAAGTGAACTTGCTTTCTTTCGATTTTCGCTATTGATGGTTGAACGCTTTTGAACTTTACAGGTTTTTATGTATGAATCAGTCAGTTATGTATGAATTTGTCACGAAAATCTTCTTTTGTGCAGAACAAAACTTGTTACTAGGGGCTGTTAATGAAGGCCAACTCAAGGTAGGCCGTGAAAATGCTTATTTCCTTGTTCACAACTTTGTAATATGTAATTTTAAGAACAAATAACTTAAAACAAATGAATGATCATCTCACATGAAAAAGAGCTCATAACCTTAAGATTGTGTGTCAATTTTTAACCAAAACAAACAAATGGTGGTCTATAATAAGAATTCTCGCTCAAAATAATTCACAAAATTTTGCATGTTCCTAAATGAAAGTGGAACATCCTCTATTAAAGCCATTGTGTTAGGAAAGCTCTAGGTATATCCCTAAAGTAATCTCCTAAGGAACCCCCAGATATATTTCCGCTCACTGGTGCAATTTCCGAAAGAATCTGACGAAATCCCTGAAAACTTCTGAGGGGCCCAGATGCAAAGGGGTGTAAGCGACCTTCATATCGAGTTTGAGCTGAGCATATCTGAGAATTCTTCAGATTTCAAACTTTTCGGAACTTTTTTTACGATGATTAGAAAAATTACAATAAATCGTTAAAATTGGATGGATTTTAGAACTTCAATAGGTAAAAACCCTGAATTTCATTTACTCAAAAGTGGGATCTTGTCACTTAAATTTCTTTTCTTCTAACCCCCTACTTTTTCAAGTTATTTCTTAAGTATTTTCAGCAATACCTGTAGAAATTTCAATGGAACAATGTCTAAAATAATCCCTGCTGATATTTCCCAAGAAATCTTTAGCATACTGAAGAGGCCTGTGAGAGAAATTTCAGAAGGAATCCCTTAAGATATTTCTAAAGGGATTCTGCGAGAATCTCTAAATGAATCTGTTAAGAAGAAACTCCTTATCATAAAAATTCGTTCAGGAATTTTATTCAGGGATTTTTTCAGAATTTTTTCTAAAATACATTGAAAGATTATTTGAATTTTTTCAGAATTTCCTTTTAGGATTCATTTAAAAAATCCGGAAGTAACTTATGGAAAACTCCTGAAGAAGTGGGACGTGGGTGTATTTTTCAAAGATTTGTTTTTATTATTTTTCGGGCATCCCTGGAAAAAACTCCTGGATGATTTTCTGAAAGTTGTTTTGAAGAATATCTGGATGAACAATTGTATATTCCTGTATATGGAAATATTAAAAAAATTCTGGAGCTCCTGGAAGAATCAGTGATAAAATTTCTATAGGCATCAATGAAGAAAATCTTGGATTAATTTCTGGAAATAATATATACGATAATACTCAGATGAATTCCTGACAAATTATTTCCAAGAACTCCTAAAGGAATTCTCTGCTACAAAAAAAGAAGCCCCTGAAGAAATTTCTGCTGGAACCGCTTGCAAAATCATTTATGCAAGTACCTTTGCAGGAATCATTAAAAAAATGAAGACATCTCTTCGGAAATAAAAAAAAAAGTAAAATAAAAAAAAAATAAAAATAAAAATAAATAAAAAACTTTTCGGAAAACCCTGTAGAAATTTCTGTAAAAAATCCTACAGGAGTTCGTGGAACTCCTGGAAGCATTTCCAAATAAATTCTGAAAAAAGTTTTAAAGAGTTGTGGGTAGGAACATCTGAAGTAATCAAAGAAAAATGAAATCCATAAAGGATTTTGTAAAACATTTTTGAATGTATACCTGAAGAAACTCTCGACGCTCGACGCATTTTGGATAAATCCCTAAACAAAATTCCTGAACAATTTTCCGAAGAATTTTTTGATGAACTATTCCTAGAAAATACTTCTGGAGAAACTTCTGAATGAACTCCTGAAAAAATCCACGATCCGATTGCAAGAGTTACCCTTGGAAAAAACACCCCGGAGGAATTTATGAGAAAATTCATACACTAATACCCAGAGGAATTCCTGAAGGAATCTCTCATGGACTTCTGTTGGAACCGCTAAATCAAATCAAGTAAAAATCTTTGTAAGAATCCTTAACAAAAAAAAAAGACCTGAAGGCATCCCTTCGGAAATTTCCCGTGTAATCCCTGAAGAAATTCCTATAAAAATCTCTGGAGGAGTTCGACAAGGAATTCCTAAAGTAATCAAAGGATTTGTTTTAATAAATTCCTAAAGGAATTTCTGAAAAAAAATATCTAAAAGATTTCTGGTCAGAATCGCTGGAGGCACATCTGAAGAAAACCAAGAAAAATTCCCGAAGAAACCTTAAGGACAAGGTATTTGGAGTACATTGCTCAAAATTTCTAGAGCACCGTTTTTTAGAACCGTTGAACGTATTTGGATGAAAATGCATCACGCTGTTAACAACCACTGAACAATTAGCGTGATGCACTTTCATCCAAATCCGTTCAATGGTTCTAAAAAACGGTGCTCAAGAAATTTTGAGCTATGTACTCCAAATACCTTGTCCTTAAGAAAATGAAGAACAAGAGGGAAGTCAAGAACATCTGGATAAACAATTACGTAAACGACAATATATTCCTAGGAAATATTACTGGAGAGAATTCTTAATGTACTCCTA
This sequence comes from Aedes albopictus, assembly GCF_035046485.1. NCBI lineage: Eukaryota > Metazoa > Arthropoda > Insecta > Diptera > Culicidae > Aedes > Aedes albopictus. Next base: position 515,882,052 of record NC_085137.1, on the reverse strand, counting down.
AAAGAGTCCGCGAATAGATTGCTAAAAATATCTATAGAGAAAATCCTGTAGGAGTTTCTAGGGAAATATATACAGCAATTCCCATAGGAATTCCTGAAGGAATCTCTCTATGAACTACTGCAGGAGTTTCCGTAGGAATTTTTGTTGAAACCACTAGAAAAAATCATGTAAGAATCTCTATAGTAATCATTTTTAAATAAATTCTGAAGGCACCCTTTGGAAATTTACAATTAAAACCCTTACAAAAATATCTGGGACATCTCTAGAAGAGTTTGTGAAAGAATTCCTAAAACAATCACTGGAAGAATTTTTCTTGAGCTGGAGGTATTTCCAAAAACATCCTTGAAAGAATTTCTGAAGGAATTACTCGAAATGATTCCATGAAGAAATTTCGGAAGAAACTCCAAAAAGACTGATAAAACGACAAGTTTGTGAAGAAAACATTAAAATGCTTGGCACTGGAGGAGTTTCTGATAAAAATTGGAAGATTTCATAAAGCAATTTCTGAATACATAAATGCATGAATATATAAAAGTTGTTCTAAAAAAATCCTTTATCTGATAAAACCATTGAGCAAATTTGAAAATAATTCATGAAAAGTTTTCTAGAAGAATCATTCGATGGAATCCCTAAGGATATTTTTCAATCATTTTATGTAGGAATTTCTACAAGAATCCCTAAATAAATATCTGAAAGAAAGTGAAAATTTCCGAATGAATCTCAGAATTTTTTTATAGAATCACTGAAAAAAAAACCCTGAAAGATTTTTTGAAAGAATCCTTGGCGGAATTTCTGAAGATAAGTCTATGGAAACTTTATTTTTAGGGAATTCGAGAAATCTCTTGAAGAATATCTTATGGAACTCCTGAATGAATTTTTGCAGGAAATTATGAAAACTAATAATAGCAAAGAAATTTTGGAAAAATCCACGGTAAGTTTTCTAAAAGCATTCTTCAAACAATCCCAGGAGGTTTCACTAGACAAATATCATTGGAGATAATCCTGGAGGAATTCTATGAGAAGATACATAACAGTAATACTTATTGTAGGAATGTCTACATGCATTTTCTGTAGGAGCCCCTGAAAGAATTCTACTGGAACCGTTGAAATAAATCATGTAAAAATCTCCGTAGGAATCTTTAAAAAAACTCCAGAAGACATCCATTCGCAAATTTTGAATGGAATCCTTTGAAAAATACCTGGAGAAGTCCCTTGAAGAGTTCATGAAGGAATTCCTAAGGAATAAATGAAAGAAAATTGAAGAATCCTATGGAGGAATTTATCATACAATCCTTGGAAGAATCTCTGTAGGAGTTCCTTGAGAAAATGCTGAAGGAAGCCTTGGAAAACATTTTGAACGGGTCTTTGGAGAAATATGTGAAGAAGGTCTTAGAGACACATATGCTCTGCAGTAACACTTGAGATAAATTCATCACATTGGAAAAAAATCATGAGCATACGCTAGAGGATTTTGCGAAAAAAAAATCCTGGAAGGTGCCCTTGAAAAATTTCTCAATAAATACATGAAAGATTTTCTGAAAGAATCGTGTAGAGTAAATTATGAAGCAATTTTGAAAAAAGAACATGGAAAGTTTTCTGAAAGAATCGTTTGTAACTTAAGGCGAAACTGGAAGCATTTTCTCATTTTTTCGTTTTTTGATTTTTTATTAAATAACGAAGAAATATTTTCAAAATCGGTTTTCGTGCACATGTAGAGTATGGATCAAGGTATCTTCTGATTTTTTTTGAGGTGGAAAATGTTTTCCATTTTTGCAAAAACCATTTTTTTGTGAAATTTTGTTCAGAAATGGTTTCTGCAAAAACGAAAAATATTTTCCACTACCAAAAAAAATCAGAAGATACCTTGATCTATACTCTACATGTGCACGAAAACCGATTTTAAAAATATTGCTTCGTTATTAAGTAACAAATCAAAAACCAAAAAGTGAGGAAATGCTTCCAGTTTCGCCTTAAGAAGAAATCTCTGAAGAAATATCAAAAAAAAAAAAATTCTTGGATGAATTTCTAAAAGAATCCCTGGATAAATATCTGATACAAATTTTGGAGAAAATTATGAAGGAATTCTGAAATTTTGAAGAATTTTGAAGAGAAAAATGTTCGAATAAATCTCAGGTTTGTTCACAGATTTTTTTTTAACTCTAAACGAACCCCTGGAAGAATTTCTGGATGTATATGTATGTAGAAATTTCTGAAGCAATCCGCGTTATGCTTGAAGAAATTCATTGAGGTATTTCTGAGGCAATCCATGCAGGATTTTCTTAAAAAAAACTTAGTTAAAGTTTTGTGGGAGATAATACTGGAGGAATTTCTGAGAAAATACATACACATTACTGTATTAACTCATGTTTTTGAAGTAATTTTTCTATGAAATTTTGCTGGAGTCCCTGAAGAAATTTTTGCTGGTACCGCCGAAATAAATCATGCAAGAAACTCTTGATGATATTCCTTAGGAAATTGCCAATGGAGTCCATGTTGAAATTCCCGAATAAATCCACGGAGGGGTTTGTGAAGGAATTCCCAAAGAAATCACTCTTAAAGTTTCAGAAAAAACCACTGCGTAAATTTCCAAAAGAATTTCTAAAGGAATTTCTCAAAAAAATCCTGAAGGAAACTCTGATGATACTCCTGAAGATTACACTAGAAGACTTTCGAAACAAATACTTGTGAAGAAGTTTTTGAAGGCGTTTCTGCAGGAATGCGGAAAATTGCAGATTTTTTTTAAGAGTCATTGAGAGAATTTTTTAACGAAAACAAGGAATTTAAAAAAAATGAAGACTTCAGAAAGTATTTTCTAAAAAAATTCATGGAAAGGAATCTCCAAAAGTGTGTCTTAAAGAAAATTTGGAGAAAATTCTGACGGAGTTCTGAGTTCCTGAAAGAATCTCACAAGAAAACTTTTGAATAAATCTAAAGGATTTTCTAATGCAATCCCTGCAAGATTTTCTATTCTTTGGAACATTAATGGCGGAATCCATAGTAGAATTTCCGAACGAAACCCTGGAGTTTTTTTTTCTAAAGCATTTACTATAAGTAAGTTCTAGAAAGAACATTGGAAAATGTCTTAATCTTTCTCGTATATAAGGGTATTTTTTTACCCAAACCAGCTAGCACGTTGACAACGTGATGGTTAAAAGAAACCATTAAGGTATTCCTGGAGAAATCCTAGGAGAAATTTACAAAAGTAAACCTAGAAGTATTTGTGAAGACATTTTTCCTGGTGAAATTTCTGGATAAGTATCTTGAGGAATCTCATAGGGAATCCATGGGTGCACTCCTGGAACAAACCCAGATGGAATTTCTGAAGCGACACATGAAAGATTTTCTAGAAGAGTTATCTGTTAAATATCTGAAGGGAATACTACTTGAATTTCTTGAAACAAAAGATCCGTGTAAAACTTCCATAACAAACTTCTAAAGCAATCCACGCCAAGTTTTCCAATAATATTTTTGAAATCATTATGGTGCGATCCCTGGAGGATTCTCTGAACTAGTTTCTGAAAAAGTCCCTGTATGAATATCAGAAGAAAGCCATGCAAGATTTTTCTATTCATAAAACATTTTTAGAGGATTCCATATTCAATTATCTTAAGGAATCCCTTGAGAATTTCTTGAAGAAAATTAGAACGAATGAATCTGGGAAGATGTTTTAAAAGAATCCGTGAAGGTATTCCTGGGTGAATGCACAATGGTAACTCTAGAAATTTTTATTTTTATTTTTCGAAAACCCCATGCAAAGAAATTTTAAGGAATCTCTGGGAAGAGTTTTTAACAATATCCATAGTGCAAACTTATAAAGGAATCCCTGGGCAAACTTTTAAAAGAATCCCTTGATGAACTTCCGCATCAGCTCATGCAAGGATTCACGGAAAAATTCCTATCCTTAAAGAAAAATTTCGAATTTAAAGAATTGAAATTGAAGGAATTTCTATGAGAACTTCTGGAGGAATCTTTGGAAAAATTTCCGAAGGAATTCCTGGGGGAGATTGTGAAGAAATATTTGGAAGATTTTCTGAAAAACTTTTGCAGGAATTTCCAAAGGAAACTCTGTCTATAGGATAAAATTCTAAAGCAATCGCTGATGAAAACTTCTGAATGCCTGTTCTTTTTATTGAAAATCCGTGATAAAATTCTTGGGAAATTGTTAGAGAAGTCATTGGAACAGTTTTCAAATCAATTTCTAAACGAAATTCTGAAAGAATTTTTAAAAGGTTTTCTAAATAATTTCTGGTTTGAAGATTCTACTCTAAACAACCTTTTAAAGGTATTCTACAGAAATCACTGCATAAATTTCTGAAAAAATATTCAGAAATATCATAATTATAGATTTTTGATTGAAAAAGCAAACAAAAAAATAAAAAATGGCAGAATGTGGTTTTTTTAAGAATCCTCATGAAGTATTTCCTTGAGTAATTGCTGAATGAGTATATGGACGATTTTCTGAAAGATTCTTTGGATTTTTTTTAAGTATATCCATGGAGTTATGTTGGAAAGTTTCTTGAAAGAATCGTTCTAGAAACTTCGGAGGGTATCATTATTGAAATTTCTAAAGCAATTCTTGGACGAGTTTATAAAAAAAATTATGCAATTCTGTATTATAATATCTACTTCATATAACTCATTTTGGTATAATAATAGACATTTTTCCGAACTCATTCATTATGCAATAGAAATGAGTTGCATAATAAAAAATAGTTTCATAATGTTCCTAATGCAACTCATTTGAGTTGCATTATGAACATTATGCAACTCAAATGAGTTGCATTATGAACATTATGCAACTCAAATGAGTTGCATTATGAACATTATGCAACTCAAATGAGTTGCATTATGAAAAATAAACCATTGCATAAAATTTTGTATGGAACTCGTTGCAAAACTCGTTTTTTTTTTCAGCACTCTTCGTATTTATCCAACTCGGCAGGCCTCGTTGGATAAATGTACGACTCGTGCTGAAAAAATCGGCTTTTTGCAACTCGTTACATAAATAACTTTTTGCAATTTTTCATCGTAATGTTTTACCTCACGCAAAGCTGTCAGGAGAAGGCCTACTTTCCCACACCAAATTAGCAGTGCTGTAATGGTTAATTACAGCACTGATTTGCGTTGCGTAATGATCCATTACAGCACTGTTTTCAATTTTGATCAACTTCTCGATGCTATCTGGATGCAGATTTGTAAACTCGTGACAACTGCACAGTATAACATACTACGATCAGACTTTCTTAATCATGGCTATGAACATCAGTTTGCAGTTTGATGAAAATGTTTTGTTAAAAACTATCCTCAAGTGGTAATTTATGAAATTGCAAAAAACGTTGTACAAAACTCGGTGCAGAATTCGATTTTTACAGCACTCGTCGTAATTATCCAACTCGGCAAGCCTCGTTGGATAAATGTACAACTCGTGCTGTAAAAATCTTCTTTCTGCACCTTGTTGCGTAAACTACTAATTTCAAACGATTATGTTCAAGAAACTTTGGAAAAAATTCTGATGGAATTCTAAATTTTGTTGGGAAACTTTCTTTTTTTTTTAATAGAATAGTAGAATTTAAAAGAATTTGCATGTCCTTACTAGTTTTACTTTTTTAAGTTTATTTTTTAATGGTGGAAAAATAGTAAAGCTTTTTTTTTAAATATTGATTAGTCTTTCAAGGGAAACACAAGCATTTATAGAAAATCATATTGTTTCTCGAAATTTCTGCAAAAATGGCCCTAGCAAGCTTTTGACCCACACTGTAAGCTTAAGAGACGTAGATTGATGGCAAAGTGCTGCTCCCATAACACTTTGCACCTCCTACCAGAAGAAGCATAATGGTTCAAGCAGCCGTCGAAAGAAGCTGAGCTCAAATTTCGATAAATGCGCTCTTTGTTTCGAGGGAGCAGCAAAATGAAAGAACCATTCATCGTGTGCTTGCCTGTTGGCTGTTGGAGCCGTCAAGCCTCCGGACTTCGGTTCGAAGAAGACACAATGCACGGATTGTGGTGTGAATCCTAAACCTCAATCCACGTCTCATCATCCTGGGGGTTTCCCCCCCAATCCTCTCACGAGGAGAAATGAGACAGCGACTTTTCGTATGACATCATATTCATCATTTTTATCATTGTTATCATCGTCGCCGTCGCGTGGAAACGTTATTACCCTTCGCCCCGTCGCTCGACGGCGAGGACGGGTGAACGAGGCACTCTGTCATTTTCGGGTGACATGGCGAGAACAATGGCGAAGCCTACTTTGTTGTAGGTCACACCAGGAGACAACAAGCAACACTATCCTATCGCAACCCCAGTCACTCGCCGCTCGCTGCACATGGTTACTGCGATGCTGTGTAGTACTCGAGTGGTAAGTTCAGCTGTTGGTAATGGCAAGCCCCTCCTTGGAATGCCGCCATTAATTTCTGATCTTTTTGTCCGTGGCCCATCAGCCAGGAACAATAGAAACCAACGACAACGACGACATCATCTTCTCGCATTGTGCTCTGCAATGGGAGCCGTTTCTGCGCCGCGTCGCATTGCTTGCTAAGATGACGATAATCAACTCGTTGTGGGAGGAGTTAATGAATGGCGGACGGTAGCTCATTTCCCTCACCGTACCTAGACGAGGTAGTCGTTCACCACAGTCGGCGGTGATTAAAGCAATGACGATATGTTAATCATGTCGTTAGCGTCACTTCCAGGAGGATAGTCTTGAGAGTACCCACATTCATTCATGGGATCTGCTCACTTTGGGAAATAATAGATGGCGGTACACAGCTACACAGGGTTTCCGGCACAGCGTTAAGTGTTCGCTCTCTTGAAGGGGACGCCAAAGCAATCCAATTTTCCGCGAGTGAATCGTCTTTTTTCCGGTAAATCGATTGAGTACTTTCTTTATCGACGCGAAGGGGATGGCACAAGAGCGATAATAGTGAATCGCCATGATTGGAAAGATGTTCGCTGCTCAGTAAGACGGAAAAAGAAGCATTTACTGGCGATATTTGATTACGATTATTTGATTATTTGCTCACCCGGCGAGCAAATCGAAGCAGGCCAATGGCAGAAAATATTCGAACGAAATTGGCTTCATCGACTTTGGTAGCTACTTTGATGAAGTTCGCCGACCCTAATTGTTAAATGGATTTCCTTGGAATTATAAAAATACCATTTCTTTTACAAACGGCGATGGCTTCAATTACCGACTCAGAAAAAAAAAATTCAACTCGGAGGAAACGTCTCCGACCAATTTTCAGTGACAAACGAAATTGCATGACACGTTAACGAAGTAGGCGACGGCATGCGTGTGTGTTTGTTCTCGTCGGTATCCAAAGCCAATCCGATTTCCATTAATATGCATGTAAATTTGCCAAAAAATGTCACACCGTGATCACCTCCTTCCACCTCCCCGTTTGCTGGTGCTGTAAAATCAGATGGAATTTTTCTGTCCTATATAATACCTGGTCGTTGAACGAAGCCTTCGAGGTAGGAGCGAACGTAAATTGAGTTCCGTCGCGGCAGTGCGGTCGTTTGCCTCACTCGTGGTCAGGGGTGTAGCTAGGAGTTTTGAAGAGCAAAACTGTTGAGCTTGAATGAGCACTCTTGCAAAGAATGGAAAAAGCTCCTGTTTTAATATTTCCGACGTTTCGATTCATTGAAAACCCCTTTCCAGGGTATCAATCTCTATAATATTCGTTTTTTTGCTTATTGTGAACTTTACCATAGGATAGTTTTTCATCCATACGATTTTCAGTTTTTTTTATTCAAAACGGTTTTGCAATATCTTCATTCCTAAAATACTATTGATTGAACCATTGCCATAGATCCAAAATGGACTGAAATTCAAAAAAAAAATACTAAAAAATAGAGCTTGTCATGCCCTTTTAGCTAAGCTGATTGCAGCTCTATTTCCTTCGAGATAACAACCCTGAATATCATCTTTGCATTACTTTTTCTTCGAGATTTCAAAAAAGTTTCATCACTTTTTCAAAAACAAGTTAATATCAAAATTTACGGGAAAATTGATTTGAAGTTATCATTTAAATTCCCGTTTTTAATATTGCTCAGTTACAGCTCAGAATTGGTTGGTCTTATAGGGAATCGCGCCACTTGGGCGGTGGCTTCTATTTTCGTCTGTTTTCCACTATACCTCAGTCAAATTTGAACCAATTGACACAATTTTTGGAATGCAGTGAGATAGGTATAGTATCTACCCGTGTACAACATTTCATGTCAACTGGTTCAAAATTGATTGAGTTATAGTGGAAAACAGACGAATATAGAAGCCACCGCCCAAGTGGCGCGATACCCTATGATACTAAATGACCCAGAAGCCTACTTTTTAAGGCACGCGATTTCTATCCAGAACGGAAAGCCTTACTTATGATGACCCAGACAACCACGACTCACCTAAGGATACATGCATTCCATCGTATAAAGTACTATTTAAAGTTACAATAGTTTATATGTACGGCAGAGGGTCAAGATGCTCTTGAAGAGGTTATCAAGAGGTTTTGATGTATAAATCAGTTTTATTGCAAGTTTTATAAAATTGGTCGTGAAGATCTTTTATAGAGCCGAACAAAACTGAAAATGTTACTTGGGTACTTAACACTTTTTTTCTTTTTACTTACAGGTATTCCACTAACACGCCCAGGTTCATCAGTGTCATAAATTATGTAAAGTGTAAGTGTAAAATAGATTCGCCTAGATACGTACAGCAAACATTATATGACTTTATTTAGTACTGTATCTTATCATCTCAGTTTAAGTCGCAATAGTGTAATTATAAAGTCGCATAAATGCGTTGCATTGCGTGGTAACGGGGCAATCCGTAGGTTGCATACTGAAAGGTTTCATGTTAAAAACTTTAGTACTTTTATTCTAATTACTTATGGAAAGCTCTTTGAGAAAGTACAGCTTTCCCAATCAGAGGTTGAAGTAGGAAAGACATGAAAACTGCCACTGCCGGCCACACCCATCTCCTCCGTTACGAGAATAGGAGGGGATGTGTGGATATGACAACTTCTTTACAAGAGGCCAGCGATTCACCAACGTCCTCATAGGTCTCAAGGATTTGGATATTTGGAAAGAGATGATTAATAACTATGGAAGTGTTCAAAGAACTTTAAGTTAACCCGTAAACACCCGGGACGATAAAATAAAGAAAATAAGAATTACAAAAACAAAAATAACTTCGAAATTCCTCCAGGCGTTCCTTCAGGACTTCTTCAAATAAATCCTTCCGGAATTCCTCTTAGCATTCCCCCAGGATGTTCTTTTAGAATTCCTTCGCATTACATGAATTCTTCCGGAAAGTACTCCAGGACTTCCTGCAGGATTTATACAGAAATTTCTTTAAGAAATTCTTGGAAAAATTCCTGGTAGAATTCTTGTAGGAATTCTAGGAGGAATTCCTGAAAGAATTTTTCAAGGAATTCCTGAAGAAATTCCTAGAGAAAATCTTAGCGGAATTCTTAAAAGAGGTCTTGAAGGTGTTCCTGAAGTAATTCATGGAAGAGAATTCTGGCAGGAATTCTGGATTGTAAGAGGAATTCTTGGATGATGTCCTGATGGAATCCCTGGGGAATTTCCTGTAGGCATTTCTGGAAGAATTTCACAAGGATTTCCTGGAAGAATTCCTGAAGGTATTTATTGAAAAATCACTAGAGGTATTCCTAGAGCAATTTATAAAGGAATCCCTGCCCAAATTCCAGGAGGGATTCTTGGAGACATTTTTGACATTAGCAGTGGGGCAGGTTTTGAAGAAATTCTTAACAGAGTAACTGTCGGAATCCCTGAAAGAATTTCTGGAGGAATTTCTGGACGGATTCTTTGAGAAATTCTTAGCAGAAGTTTTTTTTTTAGGAATAACTGAAGAAATTCTTGGAAAAATTCCTGGAGGATTTTTTGGAAAAATTTCGGGAGAAGGCTCGGAGCAGTTCCTCGGAGGAATGCCTGGAGTTGTCTCGGGAGTATTTTCTTGAGGAATTTCTGAAGGTTTTCTGAATAATCTTGGAGGCATTCATGAAGAAATTGATGGTAGATTTTTTGGATGAATCCTTGAAGGAATTTCATGAAAAAACCTTGGAGGTATTTGTGGAGAAATTCCTGAAGGGATTCTTGGCAGAAGTCATAGAGGGACCCTTAATGTTAAATTCTTTGGAAAGGTCCTGTAAATGATTTTTTGGAGGAATTCCTGGAATAATTCTTGGAAGAATTCTAGGAAGATGTCTTTGAGGAATTCCTGGATGAATTATTGGAGAAACTTCTTGAGGAATTATTGGTGGAATTTCTGGAGGAGTTCTTGGGGGGAATTCCTGAAGATATTATAAGAGGAATTTCTGAAGGATTTATCAAGGAATTCTTGACAGAGTTCCTGGAGTAATTTCTGAAGGAGTTCCATGAGTAATTTTGGGATTAATGTTGCTCCAATGAGTAATTTTGGGATTAATGTTGCCGTATTTCCTTAAGAACTTCTGGAGGAATTTCTGAAGATATCTCTGAAGGAACTCTCGAACGAAATCTTAGAGTAATCTCAGGAGTATTTTCCTGTGGAATAACTAAAGGTTTCCTGAAGGATCCTGGAAGTATTCATGAAGGAATTTCTGGAGGAACTCTTGAAATTTCCTAAAAAACTATGGAGGATTTCCTGAAATAATTTCTGTTGGAATCCCTTGAAAAATTTCTTCACGAATTCCTGGTGGAATTTCTGGAGAAATGTCTGAAAGTAATCTCCGATGAATCTCTGGAGTAATTTTTGAAAGAACTTCTGGACGATTACCTGCGGATAACTGGAGAAATTCTTTGAGGAATACCTGGAGAAATTCTTGTTGGAATTCCTGGAGGAATGTTTGGAGAAATTCTTGGTCGAATTCTATGAGGAATTCCTGGAGAAATTGTTGGAGAATACCTAGAGGGGTTCTTTGAGGAATTCTTGGCAGAATCTTGTGAGAGAGAAATTCGGAGAAATTCTTGAAGAAGTTCCTGGTGCAATTCTTGGTTACTTGAGGGAATCTTGCACGAATTTCTGGTAGAATACTTGGAGGCTCTCCTGGAAGAATTTTCGAGGAATTTCTTGAAAAAATCCTGAGAGATTTCCTCCAGGAATACTTGGAGGAATACCTGTAAAGATTATTTAAGGAATTCTTGGCGAATGTCTTGAAAGAATTCCTGAAGGATTTTTTGGAGAAGCTACACCGATAAAGTAAAGAGATTCAGTAGAGCTTGTGGAGCTTGAAGGTCTGAATTCCAGAATAATTTGGATGACCTAGATCACCAAGTGAATGTTGCTAAGTAAACAGAATTGCACTCCAAGAATCTAAGAGTAGCGAAGATTACATATGTTCGGTGAACAATCGCTACAATAAAAATATCATAAGATTTACAGATATTGCGACCCGTACTTTAAAATACATTGGATCTATTTGAATACCAGTGGACACCAAAAAAGCAACACATAGAGATACTCGCTATATTATGAGGTGTTACAGATACAATCGTGAAAGAATTATGTCGTTAGAGTGAACAGGAACAAGAGTAGAGCCTTTAGAACTTGAAGGTCCTAATTCCAAAATAGTTTGGAAAGCCATGAATGTACCAAAAGCTTTTTAGTTATGCACTAAGGCTTCATTAGCAGTATAGACTACATCCCGCGAATATTTTTTTTACAATTAAAGCATGATACAGCATGTAGATATCGTAACCCAAACTTCAAAGTGTTTTGGAGGCCATTTGTATTTCACGGAATGTCCAACTACTACGATATCGAGTTGCTCGTAGCATTGCGAAGTCTAATGGACATCAACGTGACTTAATTTCATGAACACAATGAACAGAAAGGATGGTAGATGTTGTAGATCTTAAGAACATGAATTCCAGAGTAATTTGGATGACCTAGATCATCCAATTCATGTACCATGAATATTCTAGGAGTGCTTTGAGGCTTTCTGAGTACCGCAGACTATGTTCTGTGAGGATGCATCGTGTATAAAATTTGGTATAGGACGTTGGATTTGTGACGCAAACTTCAGAGTACTTTGGAGGCTTTAGAATAGCTCTGGGATCAAAACTTCAACAGACTATGATGGGTAGTAATACATTGCATGTCAAGGATCAGTGAACACTATTGATGATTGGCAAAAAGATGAAATTTGAGTAAAAACATGTAGAATTTATAAAAACTACAAAAAAGCCACGTATTTTCGGCTACCAGCAAAAGGGGGAGGGTGCAAAGAGGGAAGATACCATGCATTTCTTAGCACAACTATTCCCCATGACTATAAAAAAAAATCCAGGGTAAAATGTTTAAAAACAAAGAAGAGATTGCATTTCTGCCAAAAGTAGATCGTCCCGGGTGTTTACGGGTTAAAGAGAGGCAGGCCAAGTTCCAAATCCAAAAAGAAGAAAAGAAGAAGTGTGTCAAAAAAGTTTGCTGAACAAACTTACATTTTTTATCATTGAGTTTTGGTACGATTTTTATGGACGATCTCTAAAACCAGTTTTTAACCCATTACTTTTATGTGTACGGTTTTCGAAGCCTACTACTTAACTTCCTTGATTTTATATATGTTACAGCCAATCGGTTATCGATATGAGTAAATAAAACAGTTACAATTACATTTATTATGTTCTAGGTTTTGCTACTTTTTCTCGAAACTACCATTGTTTGATTATTTAATTGCCTACTATCGCCTATACCAGTCGGCTGATATCTCTGACATAGACGAGAAAATTCATATTCTGAAGACACAGTTTGTGCCAAGGTTTGTGCTTAATTTACAAATTGTGTGATAAATTTGTAAAAAAAATACCATTTGTTTTAGTGGGTTTCGAACTCACGACTCCACATCGCTAGTCCGGCGCCTGAATCAACTAAGCCACAGAACAAGTAACGCTCAGTCAAATAGATAGTCAAACTGAATTCGAAGCACCACCCTAACTGGCACACTCGCGCCTTCGAAATGATTCGTCTAGACGATTGATTATTTCTTCACTATTGCAGGTTATGTGCTCTTTTAACTTAAAAATTTGCTATTTTGTGCTGTATGTAACTCACAATGGCGCAAACGATTTTCCAATTGGTAAAGGTGACACTATTCTACTAGTATTCAACGACATTTAAATGGGTTATGACCTTAGGGAAAATCAAATTTATTCATTTAAAAAAGCACTTGAAATATATGATTTCATAAAATTTGAAAATTTCTTTGTCATCACCATGCAATTACAGTATTTCATGGCATGCTTTGATGAAATTTAATGACCGATACTTTTCTACGCATTGCTCAAACATGAAAATGCTTCATCACACCTCCAAAGATCATCCTTAGCACGTGTTGCTTGAAAAGTCCGAGAATTCGCAGGTCCTCCGCGACGACGATCCTTGTCTCGTGTTCATGGATGGCCACCGATCTCATAGTCGTCCTTCAAGGTACCCCCAGGAGTTCCTTTTGAAATAACTCCAGCAGTTTCTTCAGTTCATCCTTCAGGAAGTAATTCTGACAATCGTCAATTAGTTTCTTCTTGGATTCGTCAAGAAGCTCTTTGAAGGATTACCTTTTTTTTTGAGAATTCTTGCAGCAGTCCCTTCTGAAAGTTCTTCAAAAGTTTCCTTTGTGTTTTGTCAAGGAGCTCTTTCTGAAATTCTCAAGGAATTACTTGGAATCTTTCTTGGATCCCTCTAGTAGCTCCTTTGAGAATTACCTATAGGAGTTCCTTCACGGATACCTCACGAAGTTCCTTCTGGGATTTCTCCAAGATTTTTCAAGATTGACCAGGAGTTGCTTCTGGGATTTATCCAAGAGTTTATTTGAAGAATCCTTCTTCAAGAAATTTCAACCGTGATTTTCACCAGTATTTTTCCAGAAGTTTCATCCGGATTTCATTCCTTTCTCTTGGGATTCCTTTAAGAGCCTTTTGGGATTTTTCAGGAATTTTCTTCTGAGATTCCTCCAGGAGTTCTTTCGGAATTCCTCCAGAATTTCTAGGATGCATCCGAGAGTTTTTTCTGAGATTGATCCAGGACATCTTTCCTAGATTCCACTCAGAATTTCTTGCGGGATTTTTTCATTGACTCTTTTCGGGGTTCCTCAAGGAATTGCTTCATAAATTTCCCCCATACTTTCTTCTTCGTGCAACATTTTCACGGAGATTAAACCAGACATTTCTTGTGGGATCCCTTCAGGATTTTCACTCTGGATTTTTTCATTCATTCCGGGATCACCTAAGAAGTTTCTCCCAGGCATTCCTTCCCGAATTCTAGGAATTCTTACTCTATTTCATCTAGGATAAACTTGTTGGGGAATTCCTCCTAAAAATTATTCGGAAATTATTTCAGAAACTCCTTTCAGGATTACTTGGGGAAAGCCTATCGGCATTTCTCCTCCATTCTCCAACGTTTTTATTTTTTGGAATTCCTCCAGTAGTATTGTAAAAACTCTTCCAGATGTTCGTTCTTGGTTTCCTTCAAAAGCTTCTTCTGGAATCACATTTCTCCAGGAATAGGACTCAATCAGTGAAGTACTAGATTTGTATTAATGAACAGATTTGTTGTATCTAGCCTAGTCTACACATACACAGCCATTCATTGAAAGAATTCTGGAAAATAAAAGAATCGACTACTTCTACCATTTTTCTTGTCATTATTAATGCTTGCAGTACATCAAAAATGCATTGCAAGCATTAAAGCGGTCAAGCCTACTGTGCAGCGTTATTGATTCTACAATAAAACCATTAAGGCGGGTACATCTCGTACCAACCGCTCAGTTTTATAGAGAAAGCTAACTACGTGAAAAATCGGTGGGGGTAACGTTACTAAGAAGGTTAATGTCACCCCTTAGCCTTAAAGGCGTTTCCCTTTATTATTACTAAAGTTGAAAGTTGAAAGAAAGTTGTTTAAAATCTTCCATCAGATGCTTTAAAGTGTTTTAATAATGGTAGAAACTAAGCTTTTTCAAACATATAAGATGCCATAATTCCACTTATAGTTCACAGAGGTACAAGTAGTTTAAACAAAGTTTAACAACACTTGCTTAAAAATGTTTTTTCAGCTTCACCGGACAATGTTGATCAGTAGTTTAATAGTATCACTAAATCGCCACTGTTCAACATGTTTACTTTTGTAAACATGATGGCTGATTAGGAGTCTAACAATAGCAGCCACGGTTGCATAGGCTTAAATATCATATAAATGGCCTACAGCAGCTCTTTATATTTATATTTCACTATTACAAACATTCAGACTCACCTTTTACTTCAACGGCAGCGAAACTGCAGACCAGAACACATGAAATGGCAGATAAGGATGCTCATGCTCGCCACGAATTCTTCCACAGGATACTTCCCTGATTTTGGACATTTTGGTGGCACGAGTCCAACTGGCTTCTATATTAACCGGGCTCAGGATCCACCAGTCTGCTCCCGCAGAAGTTAACACTCGTGTAACGTAATTTACCTCTCGTCACGAATCGGGAGGGGTACAAATTGAAACACAACTTACTTGTTTGGGTATTTGTAAACTTGACCGAAGAAACCGAAGAGTCATCAATCTAACAGCAGATTATCGGTATTGGTTTACAAAGAGCTACTAATAGGCTCTCGTACGACTGATGATGATCAAGCAACACGGCGATAGCGATTATTCAAGCTTTGGTCAACGTCATTGCTGGCAAAGACAATTAGTTGAATAAACATTCTTAAGCGATGTTTTACCAACACGTATACGATTACGTATTCGCCTCAGGTATGAAATATTTATGTACTACTCAAAAACTTCTGATTTATTTAATCGCGATTGAAGCAGAGCAAATGCAGATGACTTTAAATCGACTGGTCCCGAGTCCGAATCTTGCCAAGAGTGTAAGTTGTTTCCTAGGTTGATCATTAAAATATGATTGTAATGCGTAGTTACAGGCTTAAAGAGCGATTTCAGTTAAAAGCTGAACAAAATAAATTAATTTTGTTAGTTTATTGGAACAATAATTTTCAAACAACATTCAAGAAACTTTTTTGGCAATCTTTGTTCAATCAAATCTATAATCAGAAATGAAATCCGTACAATGTTGCACGAAGCATATTGTTCAACATGTTTTGAATGCATAATGGTGGAATGATTGTCGAAGAAAGCTTGTTATTATGAGGCTAACTTCTATTCCGCAACAAGTGACCTTTCTTAAGCGAATAAACATCAAAGCATCAAAGAAGTTGGTTTTAGAAACGTTGAAGAAGAGTTTATAATGTGATGATAAATTGCTGATCGTTTAAACATTAAATTACAGCTGCACAACTGAGGTATAATTGTTAAATAAACATAAATGTCATGACCGATTTTAGTTGAATAGATTCTCATTTTAGGGCGAACAAGAGTTTAAGAGCCAGTTCGCGAGAGCCGCAACCCCTTCTTGTATCGATGTGCTCCGATTGAGCTGAAATTTTCAGGGTATGGTTTTCCATATAAAAGATGATATCTGGCCAATTTTCAGATTTTTCCGTTAGGGGGAAGTGGGGTAAAATAGCCCTCAAAGATTTCATGTCTAAAAATAGGTAAAATCACTAAAGTCGAAATAACTTCCGCAAAAGTTAACGGATTCAGCTGAAATTTTGCATGGACACTCTACTCCTATGGCACTTCCATTTAAGCCAAGCGTTGGATATTCTTTGATATTTAATTTGAAGAAATGGGTTATTTTCATAAGTTTTTTGACGATTTTCAGGGCGCCTGTTTTCGTACCAACAGAACTAGGATGAAAAACTGAGTACTACGTTTTGAAGGATTACCCAAGGGCTTTCATTTGATATGTGACCCAGAGGCGCCAACTTAAAAACTTTCGAAAAAAAAAAAATTTTTCTCGGGGTATGCATTTTACCCCATATTTTTAGCTGTCTAAAGAAGTGTTGTCGCAAATTATGGCAACGTTATTAAACTTTCAAGGGTTTTTCTTCAATATGAATTCAACAGAAAAATGATGGCTAAGAAATGCAATTATTAGATTTTTTCATTTGGGGAAAGGAGGGTAAAACGGACTAACTCAACCTACTTTCGAAATAACGTTGCTACGATGTTCTCTGATCGGACTCGAATTTTCAGAGTTCTTTATTCTACTCAAGAATAGATACTTTATCACGTATTATTTTTTTTATTCTTGAGAGGATAACGGGGTAAAACAATTCTCAGAAAAAAATGTTGAAAATAATCAAAATTTCAAAATCTACAAATGCTTTGGTAAAACTTGGCGAAATTTCACGAAATTAGAAAAAAAAATCTTAATTTTTATTGCTTATTCAAATGAGCAAGTCTGACAACATTTTGACGTCAAGAAATGTCACAGATTAGCACATGGTGTGTGATTTATCGGATTCTTTCTCGATTTTTCTTTTGGCATGCATCTCCGGTTCAATTTTCTGTTTTTTTCTCGTGAAAGTTGCTGCAGTGCACAATGGTCCACGAAAAAGATTTACGAGGAAAGATGCATTCAGCGCCTTCAAATGATTTTTTGGACAAATATGGTCTACTACAAAGTTGTTCCCTAAAATAAGGCCCTCTTTTCAATGTACATAAAAATTAGGGTAGTCCATATATTCAAAGAAATTGGGAACCAAACTTTTTTATTTGCTAGAATGACTGTATACATTCTTCGAGAAAGTTGTAGATCTATCAATTTTGAGCAAGTTTCCTGAAGACACTTTTTATGTAGCTTTGAAATTGACCGGTTTAGAGATATTTTTCTGAATAAGCTTAGGGGGGTTCAAGAAAAACCGGTTTTCTGGCGTTAACTTTTTCAGTTTCGATTTTTCATCAAAGTCGCCCAAGAAACACTTGTAGAGCATTTGAAGACGCGTCGTTTCATGCGCTGAAATGGTCTTTATCTCTTTTGGTTCAATAGTTACAGGTGTTTTTCTAAAAAATCATTTTTTTTTGAAAAGGTGATATGATCGATTGGTGTGTGAAAATACTGAAAAGCGCCTATTTTTTCTAGAAAATCATCAATATATTTTGAACGGAATGACGAAGCAACATTCCTAACGCGTGCGTTATTTTTGTCTTCTAAAAATGGTTCTTAGACAACTTTGACGTGAAATTTGAAACAAAAAAGATAAAGATAAAGGGGGACGCTAGAACAAATCGTTTTATTGCTTTATCTTTTTTGTTTAAAACTTCTCGTCTAAGTCGCGTAAGAACCACTTTTACAGCTTCCAAAAAAGCGCATTTTCGTCCGCTGAGAATGTTGCTACGACATTTCGTTCAAAAGTTATTGATGATTTTTTTCTTGAACCACCCTAAGCTTATTCAGAAAAATATCTCTAGATCGGTAAATTTTAAAGCAACATAAAAAGTGTCTTCAGGAAATTTGCTCAAAGTTGATCGATCTACAACTTTCCCGAAGAATGTATACAGTTATTCTTGCAAATAAAAAAGTTTGGTTCCCAATTTCTTTGAAAATATGGACCACCCTAATTTTTATGTACATTGAAAAGAGGGCCTGATCCTTGGGAACAACTTTGTAGAAGACCATATTTTTTCCAAAAATCATTTGAAGGCGCTGAATGCATTTTTCCTCGTAAATCTTTTTCGTGGACCGTTGTGCACTGCTGCAACTTTAACGAGAAAAAAAGAGAGAAAATTGAACCGGAGATGCATGTCAAAAGAAAAATCGAGAAAGAATCCGATAAATCACACACCACGTGCTAATCTGTGACATTTCTTGACGTCAAAATGTTGTCAGACTTGCTCATTTGAATAAGCAATAAAAATTAAGATTTTTTTTTCTAATTTCGTGAAATTTCGCCAAGTTTTACCAAAGCATTTGTAGGTTTTGAAATTTTGATCATTTTCAACCTTTTTTTTCTGAGAATTGTTTTACCCCGTTATCCTCTCAAGATTAAAAAAATAATATGTGATAAAGCATCTATTCTTGAGTAGAATAAAGAACTCTGAAAATTCGAGTCTGATCAGAGAACATCGTAGCAACGTTATTTCGAAAGTAGGTTGAGTTGGTCCGTTTTACCCTCCTTTCCCCAAATGAAAAAATCTAATAATTGCATTTCTTAGTAATCATTTTTCTGTTGAATTAATATTGAAGAAAAACCCTTGAAAGTTAAATAACGTTGCCATAATATGCGACAACACTTCTTTAGACAGCTAAAAATATGGGATAAAATGCATACCCCGAGAAAAAAAAAAATTTTTTCGAAAGTTTTTAAGTTGGCGCCTCTGGGTCACATATCAAATGAAAGCTCTTGGGTAATCCTTCAAAACGTAGTACTCAGTTTTTCATCCTAGTTCTGTTGGTACGAAAACAGGCGCCCTGAAAATCGTCAAAAAACTTATGAAAATAACCCATTTCTTCAAATTAAATATCAAAGAATATCCAACGCTTGGCTTAAATGGAAGTGCCATAGGAGTAGAGTGTCCATGCAAAATTTCAGCTGAATCCGTTAACTTTTGCGGAAGTTATTGTGACTTTAGTGATTTTATCTATTTTTAGACATGAAATCTTTGAGGGCTATTTTACCCCACTTCCCCCTAACGGAAAAATCTGAAAATCGGCCAGATATCATTTTTATATGGAAAACCATACCCTGAAAATTTCAGCTCAATCGGAGCACATCGATTCCACTTCCTTTGGAAAGGGGGTCGCGGTTCTCGCGAACTGGCTCTTAAGTGCAGTTTCATTCTAACTAAATCTAATATAATTCAACCTATAGCTTAACAACACTGCTTTGGGGAACATTTTTCAAAGCAATAATTGTTTCTTGGGAATGCCACTCGATAGTCTAAGAGAGTTTGGAAGACTTTTTGGAAAAAGCAATAGAGAAAGTTCAGAAAAAATGAGAATTTACGAAAAATTCAGGAAAAAAATGACGTTTCAGGGTTTTGATTGTATGGTTAGTTTTGGTTTTAGTTGGAGTTCTAAAAAAAACAAATTAATACGTTAAGAATACCAAGGGAATTCTAAAAGAATTTGATGATTTTTCGATAGTAAAATCTTGATCGAATATCCATAAGAATCCACCTTGATTACGACCATGCTGCCCTGCCACCCAGTTCGATTTTTGTTGGCGGCTCACGGTTGTCCGGAACGGAATCGACATGCTAGGCCATGGTTTTTGATTCGCTTCCTCCTGTCCCGTCCCATCTTGCTGGTTCCACTTCCGTAGAACCCAATCCAATCCAATATAAATCGCAACATCGAAACGATATGGACAGCACACGGACAGGAATCGGAATGAAATTTAAATATTTTCCCCCCGATTCAATTCGGGACGGAGTTCTTTTTTCTGTTCATTCCAGTTTTTTTTTTTTCGTTCAAACTCGCGCGCTTGTCACACTGAGACAGAGAGGGCGTTGGAGTTGCACATCGCCATCCAGCGACGCGATTCCGGCGAGGCCTACTTCGACGATGATAACAGCTCAGTTCTGTCGATGACTGACTGGCCTGGCACCGACCAAATAGGCTGGGTGCAAAATAACACCAATAATTCGGCTGGATTGGGTTGGAATCGAAAAAAAAAACGAAAAATATTGAACCGTCCATGCGTCAATACATTTCATGTTTATTTCAAAACTCCAATCACTGGTGCTTTATCGCTTCGGATGGCATGTGTTTGGTTGGGGGGAAGTGGGGATTTGATTGTTTGGACGTGTAGTTTTGGAATATTTTCGAAGGCGATTTGTTTTAGTATTTTTTTGCCCAATCACGAAAAGTGTCACTTTCTAGCGGCAAATTGAGCGCACGGGATGTACTCCGATTAAATGGAAATTGCTTGGGAAAACGAAATCAAATTCAAATCGGTTTCTAACATTTGATATTTGTTCGGATTGAGCAGGGTTATCACTCGGAAAATCATACATGAATCGGGTCGGACTGACGTGGCAACACAAAGAGTTGAAAGAGTTTTGTTAATGCTTCCCAAGATGACTTTGAACATGACACCGACAACTGTTCCGGAGCGAAGAAAATCGCTTCTTTCGGAAAGGTTCTTAATACATCGCTCTCCCCCGGAAAGTAAAGTGACATCTCTCTGCAGGGAATCGTACCAAAATTGTTACCAGCAGTATCGCCCGATCCCGCCCCTGCCGCCAGCCAGCGTCAAACTTTTAAATAATATTACATCCAAGGAGGCGACGGAGCTCAAAGCTCTCGCCTCTCTGCACGGGTTGCTACGACGAGTGCGGTGCGTCACAGGACTTAAAAGTATTAGCTTGAATAATATTTTCATCTACACAGCAAGCAGTACAAGCAAGTAGTCTTCCTCCGACCGAACAAGAAACTTGTCACAAGTGCCCTCTCCAAATAATGCTTCTGCTTCCTAACCGTGGTAGTCGGTAGGTACCCGATGATGGCCCAAGTAGAGTGCAGTGCTTCACTCTGTGTCGAGCTCTTGGCAGAAACATTCGCCGTCACCGTCTTCGTCTTCTCCGTTGAGGCGGACTTTTTCACCAAAGTGAGAGCGAATAAATAAAATAAATATCCTCAAGTGTAGGAGCTCAACCAACATATACAGGAGGAAGGAAGCGCGGCGGGCGAAGTTTAAATGCAGTGCACCCCCATGAGGTTTGTGCTTCGTTTTTGGATCCGAGAGGAAGTGGATCGACCGGAAGTTTATTCCGTACAAGGTCCCGCTTCTCAAGTCGCAACTACGTACCTAACTGCTTGACAGTGTGTGTAACGAGGCAAACTTGTCAACCATGGATGTGGAGCGAAATCCGCAAAAAGTTTTCATATATGAGCTTCAAGAGGTGCACGTTGCAAACTGAAACGCGCAGACACAGTAAGTCATGAAAAATAGCAAGCTGAAACTTGGCGTGGCCTGCTATGCTGTTCGTAAGCGGAGACGCTAACATGAACTTTCTCGAAAGTAATGTTGATCGCTGATAGAGCCAAATTCAAAATTATATTAAAGCCCAGTTTCGAGTTCAAAAGCAATCGCACGCTATGTCCAAAGGGAAGTATTATGAAAAATGAATGTACCTCAAAGTTTATTCGTTAGAACCGTATTTTTTGACCTCTAGATACAGAATATGTGTGATTTAAAATAATCCATCTTGGGTTTTTTTCTCATACATTTTTATATGGGATGAAATTAGCCTAAAAATGACTTTTTTCGCTTTTTGTATGGGAAAATAGGAAAAAAAAATCAAAAATATCGAAAAACACAGAATGAAATATTTTAAACCGCACAGATTCTGAAACCTATGATCCTATGGAATAACATTTGAGGTACATTCGATTTTCATAATACTTCCCTTTGGACATAGCGTTTGGGAATTCCTCCAGAAATAATTGCTTCAAAAATTTTCGTCCAGAAAATCTTCAAAGGCACCAAAAGTTTATTGAGGGATTTAGACAATTTACCAGGTTTTTTTTTGAAAATTCTTTATGGGTTTCTTTTAAGAAACTGCAGTTTCTGGAAGAACTTCTGAAAAATCCCTGGAAGAATGTCTGTAGCAATTCCTGCAGGAATCTCTAAAGGAATCCCAGGAGATGTTTCTGACGGAGCTACAGAAGCAATTTCTGAATATAATCCTTGAAGAAGTTTCTCTTAAAAAAGCACTTGGAGCCATTGTGTGATTTTTACTGGAAATATTAGATAAATTTTTGAAAAATTCGATAGAAGACTTTTGTAGGAATTCCTTGCTAATGTTCCTGAAGAAATCACAAAAATTCTGAAGAAGTCTCTGGAGACATGTTTGAAGGAATCCTTGAAGCAATTTCAGAAGCAATCCAACCAGTAATTTATGAAAGAGTCCCGGAAAGATTTTGTGAAAAAAAAATGTGGATATGTCAGCAAGTGCTCTTGATTCAATCTTTAGAGAAATATATACAGAAATCCCAAGTATATTTTTGTGGGAAACCAAGGACGAATTTCAAAAAATCTTCCAGGAGAAACTTTTCGAGAAGCCCTTGGGTGAATTCCTTGAAAAGTATATTAATGATTTTTTTGGAAACCACGACTTATTTTTTTTTTTAATTTTCTGGAAGTATTTTTGAGACAATATGAGAAAACATTTTTTTAAGCTATCATACACGCAAAAAAATCCGTTCCGATAAACGTGCTCTCTCAGTCACGGCAACGGAAACTATGCATAGCAACCATAACAACAATAAGAAATGTACACCGTGAACTAGATGTCACGTTCTCTAGAACGCCCATATTGACAGCTGGAACTAGTTCCAGTTCACGGTGTATATTTATTTGTTCACGTTTATCAGAACGGATTTTTTCGCGTGTATAGGAATACCAGGAGAACCGCGTAGATAAGCTGCTGTAAAGATCCATACAAAGAACTTTTGAGATATTTCTAAAATAATTCTTGGAAATTCCTACAAAATATATCTGAATATTTTTTTTAAGAATTCATGAAGAAATCCATTGAGTTATGCTTAGAGGCAATACTAGAAACATTTCTGGGGGACACATGAAGGAAATTCATCATAAGAAATCTCTGTATGCACTGTATGCAGAGGAATTCCTGCTTGAATCACTGAAAGTAACAAAGCAAGAATCTATTAAGAAATTTATATTTTTTTATGAATCCCTTAAAAATCTATGCCAAATGCCTGCGAGATTTAAGGAATTCTTATACAAGAACCAATCTTTCAAGGATTTCTTGAAAAAATAGCTGCACGAATTTCTGAAGGAACCTCTGGAAGATTTTATGGTGAATTTTAAAACAAATCGTTGAGATTTGTGGAAAATCCTGAAGGAATTCTTGAAAACATTTCCAAAAAATTCAAAACGAATCCCTAGAAAAAGTTTCAAAGTAATGCCTATCGGAGTTTCGGAAGGAAGCCATGGAAATCTATCTAAAATAATTCTTGAAGAAATTACTGGAGACCATTAATCAGCGGAATATATGAAGGAAAAATTTCATGAAAAATCTCTGGAAGATCTTCTGAGGAAACCGTCTCCTAAAGAAACCTTGGTGGATTATGAGACCGAACTCCTGGAGTAATTTCTGGGCATAGCAAATCCAGGGTATAGTTTTGGAAGGAATCCATAGAAAATTCCTGAAAAGAAACTTTGGACAACCTCATTAAAATATTCCGAAGAAATTTCCAGCAAAATTTCTAATAGAATCACCGGAAGAATTCCTGAAAGAATCTTTCGATAAATTTCTGGATGCTGCTCTTTCTAAGATGATGATTAGATTTGTCGCTTGTGACTTGTGCTTGTGACCACTCAATATGTTATCACCCTGCTTTCTTTAGAACAATCGAAGTGTGTCTGCAAGCGGGGGAGGGGGGAGGGGGTTTTGTAAACCCCCGTTTCCATCAACGATTTCTGTATGTATTCATGCCATCCAATTCTATGTTAAGGAGCTATGAAGAAAACTGAGCATTTCCTGAAGGCATACATGGACTAATTCCCGGAAGGTTTCTGAGAGAAATCTAATAAAGCAATCTTATTATTTTTTTTAATCCCCGGAAGATTTTCTGTAGGAATAACTAGAGAATTTCCTGAAGAAATATCTGGAGGATTAGTATTCTAATACTTATGCAGAACATGGATGTGAATATTTATGGAGGAATTTCTGAAAAAAATCTTTGGATGAATTTCACTGAAAAACAAATTTAGGAATTCGTCAAAAAAAAAACGCCAAAAGATTTTTGGAAGCATTTCTTAAACCACCGGAAGAATTTGTGAATCAATGTATAAAGGATTTTCTTAAAGAATCCTTGAAAAAAAAAAAATGCTTCAATAAGTATCCAGAGGAACTAACAAAATAATCATTGGAGAATTTCTGGCAAAAAGTATAGAGGAGCTTCCAAAGATGCAAGATTTTGTGAAATTTTTGGTAGAAATTCTCTGGAGGATTTTCAATAGCTTTATTTGATGAAATTTTTTTAATCATTCGTTGCAGTTTAGAAATACCCCTTAAAGAAATTATTGCCGAAATTTCTGGTGGAATTTCTTGAAAAAAAAATCCAAAGAAGTCCCTGCAGGCATTTTCAAAGAAATTTTTGAAATTTTATCCAAAAAAACATGGAAGAACTTCTGCAGAAATCGCTGAAGTTTTCTTCAAAGATTCTCAGGAGAAATTTCCGAAAAAATATTCAGTGGAATGTTTGAAGACAGTCCTGGTCAAGTTTCACGATTTTCTAAAAAAAAACCTTCGATAAAATTTATGGAAAAATCCCCAGCGAAAAACCCGAATGAATTTCTATCAATTCCTGAAAAAAAATCAAACGAATCCCTAAAGAATTTTCTAAAAAAAATGTCATGAAGACCTAGAATTTCTACAGTAATGACTGAATGAGACTTTTAAAACTTTTCTAATAAAATGAGAATGTGAAAAAGAAATAGAAATGCACAATGCGCATACATAATTTTCTTATATTTGGCAGAGTGTAAATAAACAAATGTTCATGCATTCAAATGCGTTCAAAAATATTTAATAAAACACTTAGGCATTCGGCTTCTATCCAGGATTGTAGAAAATGTCTAAATTTCACTAAGCATAGAGGTGGCGCAAATGTTTGCATAGGCGCAAAAAAAAATAAATAGCACATTCAAAATTGGAAGGCGAAATTACTAATACCGAAAATGACAAATAATTCCATTTTTTGGTGTTTATCCAGAAATTTAGAATTCCAATTGGGAATCCTCTTGATTATTTTTTCAGTTATTCTGCTGAGATTGCATCAGGTTTTTTTTCCTGGATTTCTCATGCAGTATCTAAAGGGAATCCTTCGGAAATTCCTGGATGGCTGTCAAGAGCAATGTTTGGAGACATTGCCGATTGCAAGAATTGCCGATGAAAATTTAGTAGGAATTCCTGAAGGAATCCCTGCAGAAATTACAGGATGTATTCCAAGAGGGATTCTAGAGGAATCCTTTACAAATTCTCTGAAGAAATCATAGCAGGAAAACCTCAAAGAACATCAAGAGGAATTCTAGGTGGCAGTTTTGGAGGAATCCAAGGAGGAATTTTCGGAGAAAATTAAATGAAGGAATTCCAAGAAGAATTAGAGTAATGCGGGGCAAAAGTTCGCACGGGGCAAAAGTTCGCAGTGGGTCTTTTTCTGAGCACGAGTTAAGAACCCAAACAAATCTGTATGGGTTCGACACATAATCAGGTCAGCTACTCGTCAATAAAATTTAGAACGATTTCGTTTTGGTTTGGCAGAGTTATACGAAAAAATGTGTTTCTAGAGGTTTTGATAGAATTTTTGGACCTTTTGGAATAAGAATTTGTAGTAACAGGAAGAAGAAGAATCGCATAACCTCTTTATGTCAGAGAATCGTTATTCCATAGTAGTTCGCGAGGTGCACTCGAATAAACAATAAACTACTAGTGCTTCTTGTAGAAAGGGACATTGTTAAAACCTCGACAGTGGGGCAAAAGTTCGCAGTAGCTGTGGGGCAAAAGTTCGCACTAGATTTCTGAGTCTAGAACATCAACATAATTACAGAATCTTTGGAGCAATGATAATTTCGTATGGAAACTACTATATATGCATAATATGAGTAGTATGTATCCTGAAATCGTTGCGACAGAGGGTCTGAACATAGTTTTGTAAGAAGATTGATTGTAAGACAAACATTATGTTCACGCATTTAAATCAATAAATGAAAAAATGGTAAAAAAAACCTTTTAAAACATTTTCTTCGTCATCCTCGTCGTTTCTTTTCGTATGTTTCTGAAGGTCTTATGTTCATCCACTTCACCGGGGTCTTCCATAGCTTAGTTTGTAAATTCACAGTTATAGTCCATCACCATACTGACGAGGATAAGATTCGACAACAGTCCCGTTCAACAGTTTTGCTGCATATTTGATTTTTTTCGTGTATTTTGTGCAACACGTATCTCTATGATTACCCCACAATGTATTTTGATAACTTCAGTAACGCTGTTAAGGACAGCTCTTAGTTAATAGTTGTGGAAGTCTTCATAAAACACACTCTATACAAAAGCTGAACACCAGGTCGTATTCCAGTTGGTTCGTAATTCTAAGAACAGAAAGAAGCAGATTTAATAGCTAGAGTGAGAAGATGAACATGAATTAACATGAAATAAATGAACATCACACCAATAAACTACCCTGTACAAGGTGCGAACTTTTGCCCCCACTATGGGGCAAAAGTTCGCATTGGAGTACTTGTTTTAAAAATTGTATTACAAAAACTACAAAAGGAACGCGAAAAAATCTAGTACTACGTTTTGAAGGCAACATGATAGGGACCCGTTTAACGAAGAAAATCTATATTATTTTCTTTTCGTTCAATAGTTATTTTGTGAAGTCTGTTAGGTGCGAACTTTTGCCCCGCATTACTCTACAGGATATATTATTTGAAGACTTTTTCAGAATTCCTCCAGGAATGTCTGATGAAATTCTGCTGGGATTCCTAAATGGATTTCTTCAAGGAATTGCTCCAAAAATTGCTTCCTTCCTCAAGAAATCATCTTAAAATTCTTTTCGGAATACATCCAGAAATACTTGTTGGGATTCCTTTAGTAACTTCTACTAGGATTTCTCCTAGCCATCTGGCTGTTTTTTTTTTCTCAAACATTTCCAGATGATACTTCTGTATTCATTGCTCATGGAAGTCTTCCACAATTCTTGGAGGATTTCGGAGAGGAATTGCTTGAGGAACCACAACAAGGCTTTTCAGAGGATTCCCACCAGGAATCTCCTGAAAGAATGTGAAGAGGTATACCTGGTAGAACTCTTGGAGGTATTTCTAAGGAATCACAGGGAAAAACCTCTGCATTACTTTCTGGAGGAATTCATAGAGAATATTCAGCAAGGATTTGTGAATGAGTCCCGTCAAGAATAATCAGAAGAATTCCAGAAAGATTTTTTAGATTTATTTCCAGAGGAATTTCTTGGATAAGTTCCAAGAGGAATTGGGTTGTTTAGTGAATAAAATATTGCTATTTTCTATAGCCTAATCGAAAGAGCTCATTTTTCTGAGTATGACGTGATTTTATTGGAATCCAATACCTTTGTTTTGATGATTAAATTACCAAAACGGTGTTAATTTTCGTGGATAGAATGATAGTTCAATCGATAAAGTGGCAGTTCGACCTGAACAAAAAAAAAATCCCCATACAAACTTTAAATAAATTTTAAAAATAGTTCCCGAACTCCAAAAATTATGAAATTTTGGATTTCGACTAATTTTTGGGCGGAGAATCCGATTATGGAATAATCCTGATACCTCTAAAAAACCCAATTCATCGAGGGATTTTATGAAAAATCCTTGTAAAAATGACAGAAGGAACTTCTGCAGGAATCTCGGTGGACATTCGTAGAAGATTTCCTACTCCTAATCCTGAAGAAATTTTTGGAAAATTTCGCGGAGAAAAAGAACTCTTGGAACTCTCTGGAAAATCTTTCGATAAATCCTCTTGCCATTTCTCCACAAATGCCTAATGAGATTTCTTCAGAAGTTCTTGCTGAGGCTGCTCCAGAGGTTTCTCCAAGTATTCTTATACACATTCTTCCAATAATTTCTCCATCGATTTTAATAGAAATTCTCCAAAAATTCTTTAGAAATTTCTCTTTGAATTTTAGCAGAAATTCCTTTTAGTATTTCTTCGGGAATTCTTACGGGGATTCTGTAGTACTTTCGTTTTATTGTTCATCGTCGCTTGATTCATATACGTGATTTGATGATCAGAACATTTTCAGATATTTTAAACTGTACTGAACGTTTGGTGCGATGGTTGACTTTATTTTTTTTGCTACTGCAGTCCATCATCAACCTACCGAGCCAGAAATGCGTAGCCAACTGCGATGATTCATAGCGAAAAATAACTTCCGCTTGGTGGCCTACTTTAATCACATCATTTATACATTGTGGGAATGGTCCCAAATGTAATTTTTATACAGTTTTTTTTTGTTCACCCAGTTCTACCCAGTTGATTATTGTTGTATCTGCCATTCGGAGTGCATTCTGATTTCCTGTTTTCGAATTGATTGCTGAGATATGTAAGGGTATTTTTTTCCTACGGTAGTTGTTATCGCTTGGAACGTGTGGTTCCGAATTTTCCACCCGAGTGCACCGGGATGATACTCATTGACGACATTTAATTTTACGCTACGAAAAAGTTAACTTTCGGAACGCATTGCATTATCGGTTGATTATTGGGTAGGTTTACGTGTAACGCGAAAAAAAAGCTGCTTTGTACGGAAAATTTCATCGGAAAAAACATGTAATTAAAAACTCAATTTACTTCTTCGGGGACAAACCACTGAGCAAAGCAGCAGGGGGAGCTCTTTTATCCTTTCTTCTTTTGCAGGGTCTGATGATGACATCGCTACTGAGGGAAAATTGTGATTATCAGCATTTAATATTGCTGGTTGTTTTTCTCGTTTCGCCAGCAGCGGCGGCAACGAAGAAACACATTGATAAGCTCCTCCGCGCAGCTTCGGAGAAACCCGACAAACTTTTTACTTCGAAAGAAATTCAGTAACGGAAGCATGCTTTAAATTTTCACTTTCAACCCAGCGGAGCGTGTCGGGTTTTATGTGGCGCAAAATAATGAGTTTATAGCCTGCTTGGATGCGAGGTGCCATTTACTCGGCGCAAGCTTGCGGAATGTAGAATAAGTGAGCGGAAGCGTAGCTCATTTATAGCAGTCTTCAGTGCTGGGATGAGAGCAATCGCAGCATGCGTTGCTAGAGAAAGAACCTCAACCTCTTTGTACATGATACTGATACATACTAAAAGTAAAACAGCATTGCATACGTATTCGTTAACCCACCTGAACCAATAAGTATTTCAACAGCCGCACGACATTCCCATCATAACCTGACTACTGCGGTGCGGTGTGGTGCAGACGATGAAAGAACCGGCAATTCAATCTTGATACGACAAATTACAAAAATGCGAAATCCGCCCTTTACCCTCCAGCTCCAGCTGCCATGTCACATTATCGCGCAAGGTGCTCGTCGTCGTCGCAGCAAGCTACGGAGCGGGAGGAAAAACACAAAATTTCGACTTTCCCATCCAAGCAAACCGTTTCGCCGCCCGAAGTAACGACGATGTGAAGGGTGGTGGCGGTACGGTATCCTTTGCTGCCGTTTCAGGAAGGAGCAAAAATTCATGAATAAATAAATATGATTAAAGACATTTAGCTTCTCGGTCTCGGTTGACTGGCTTGGTCCGGGTGGAACAGTTTGGAATTCGAATCAGCCACTCTCCTGGGAAGAAGTGAGGTCTAGGTTCTTACCGTGGCTGGCGTAGTTGGCGAATAAAAAAAATTCAAATTCAAATTATGTCATCCACGAGGATAATCTCTTAATTAAACGTGTTTTGGCTTGTTGTGTATTATCACCCACCAGCCAGCCAGCTCCGGTAGCGGTGCAGTTTGAAATGATTTTCATATTTTTTCCATCCTTTTGCTTGTTCGGTGGAACGCCCCCTCGCACTCAAAAGGACGATTTTATTTGCCACTGGAATTTGTTGCTTTATTATCGAAGCATGCTGGGAATGGGAGGGATAAAGGGCTGCACACTGTAAGTACAAGAAGTTGATTAGGGCATTTTGCCCACATAGGCCTGCTACGATGGTACGTAGGAGGTGGTATGAGCTCCACCATATTGTCTTCGGGCGGTAGATACTTGAAAAGCCTACTCAGTTTCGGATTGACGAAAAAGAATTTTAAAGAAATTACCAATTTCCACTGTTGATATCAAACAAATATGTTTGCATATTGGTATAGCTCAAAACCACTAAAAAAGTGACTTCTTCACTGTACAAATTCTCCGAGATTTACATTTTATCGCCATACCACGTCTGTCTGAAGAGGGAATAAAATGAATTTGCTCGTTTTTACTTGCGTAGGAAGTATTGCTTTAATCCAAATTGCAGCTTTCTGAAGAGGAAGAAATTTAGATTTTTTTTTACCTCCACACGGAACTTGAGCTTGATTGACCGCCCGTAGTTGCTACTTCAGTATTGCCAGATCAGCTACACTCAGACAAGAAACCAATGAGATAACTGCTTGGAACTTACAGGCATCTTCAGTGTGTGCGTGTTGGTGATCTTTTGGCCTTAGGCGTTTCCTACGTCAGGTTGCCAATCAATATGGGGAAAGAGAGCGAAGTGATGATTGCAATCGCTTGCCCACTGCAAGCCGATAAGTCCTGTACGCCTGCACAGGGCCATGCGGATGTCAGAGTGTTGTTGAGAAATGGTAATTCTTGTCAAAGGATTCACGCATTCGTGCGTGAATGCGTGGTGTAAAATTATAGATTGTGCGTTGATCACTGACGCGGCACAGTTCGCATTGTTGCATAACTTGTAGGCGTTATACGACCGAATGACACTGTGCTGTGGAAGTTGTATGGAAGAGAAAACGGCTTTATCTGTCCGTTTCTGGTTCCAGCGGTGGCTATAAACAATATGAGGAAAGAGACGGGCCAGTCTAGTGACGTAGCTAGAAATTGTGTGGAACCGTTCTATCGTTTTAAAAAAAAAACGCTTTCTTGAAAAATAATTTGTCATCAAGAATCTTTTAATGCAAGGATGTCATTCAGTATCTCTCTAAGCACTCCTTCAGCAATTCTTACAGTGTTGTCTCCGAGGATGTTTTCAAAAGTACTTCAGAGTTTTTCAAAAGACTCTTGCAAATGCTTCATCGAGTATTTTTTACAACTTTTGTTCAAGAAGTCCACCAGAGATTCTATCAAAAATATCTCTGAGGATTCATCTAGAAGATCATCCACAGAATTCTTAAGAAATTCCACAAAAAAATACTACAAAAATTCACGTGAAACTGGCAACAGAATCTTTTAGAACCAGATATTCTTTCAAGAAATAGCATTGGAATTCCGCCAAGAGAAGTCCTTCTAGAATCTTTGCAATCATTCTGGCATTTTTTCCAGGAGATGCTCTAAATATTCCTTTGATGATTTTTCCACAGACTTTAAGTATTTCTCTAGAGATTATTGAAGGATTTCTCAACTGTTCGCTCACAAAACTCTTTCAGATATTTCTCCAAGAATTTATCTTGGCATTTCCTCCAGCATTGATCACTTATATTGACGTTCTTGTGAAGATTTCTTAAAATTGTTTTCCAAAGATTTCTTTAAAAATACTACAACCCTTTTTTCGAAAAAAAAATTGCAAAGATTTTTCAAGGAGTTTTTTAAGGCTTAACTATTGTCACAATAGATCTAACAACTGGTCGCAGTGATTTAGATTCCCAGCAAGAAATAAAGAAAGAGATTCATTCTAGAATTTCTCCAGGAAGTTTCGAAAGAATCAATTATAAATTAAATTATTTAAAAACAATCTCCAGCGATACTCAGAGGAACTTCTGTAAGAGTTTTGTAGGAATTCTTTCGAAAGATCCTTCTGGGATTCCTCAAACAAATTCTTCAATATCCAACAAATCTAGGAGTTATCCCAACGACTTCTTTAGAAATTTTTGCTAGCATTCCTCCAAAAAACCCTAATTTCAACAAAAACTCAAATGGCATTTTGATGAATATATATCGCACTTTCATAGGTTTAACAAAAATCCATTTCATGGCACCATTAATATATTGTTTATCTGGCTATTGATGTTTGACACTCAAACTCTTTAAAAAACCGTAACCTCGAGCTTTGAGCCGTTATTTTGAATTTAAGTTCGCCATTTTTAAAATGCTGCTCGCAATTTTTGTTCTCCAGAATTCTTCCCCATACCAAATACACCCATATTTTATTGTATTAGAGCCTAAAACTCCATTAAACAGCCGCCATTGTGTATTTTTGACCACCATCTTGAATAATCCAGGCACCATTTTTGGACTTTGGACATCTTCCACATATGAAATATACCAAAAATTAAATGATTTTAGAGCCTAAAACTTCATTAAGCATCCATCGTCTTCAATTTGGAGCTGCCATCTTGGATTTTAGACTTGGATATTTTGGTCGTCTATTTTGGACTCCAAACATCTTCCCCATACAAAATATACACAAATTGCATGATTTTAGGGCCTGAAACTCCATCAAACAACCGCCATCTTGAATTTGGAGCCACCATATTGGATTTTAGGCCGCCATCTTGAATATTCTGGTCGCCATTTTTGGACTCTGGACATCTTCCCTACAACAAATATACCCATATTGCATGGTTTTAGAGCCTAAAACACCATTAAACAGACACCATCTTAAATTTGAAGCCGCCATCATGAATATAAGGCTGCCATCTTGCCATCCTGGTAGGATAAACATACCCTCAGTAATCTTTCAATTCCTCCTATTCGAAAACAAAGCGATGATGGCACCGATTGATGACGTAATATTTGTTATCATTTTGTTATCAGAACTTCAAAAGTAATAACAGACGCAATTCCGAAAAGAATTATCAAATGAATCCAGAGGAATAACTAGAAAATTTTTTTGAGAAAATGGAGAAGTTTTCAAAAAAATGTCATTTAAATTTGCAAACAAATTAACTAAGAAATTTTCAAAGTAGCTGTCGAATGAATTTCTGAAAAAAAAACTATTGAAAGAATTTTAACTGTCGGGTATTTTAGCAAGCGTAATGCCGGTGATACTTTCAATGAAATTGCTAAAATCCCGCAGGAGTTGTTTGATAAATTTCCAAAGCAATTGCCCGAGAAATTTCAAAAAATTATTATGTAGATATTTTGAAAAATAATAACCAAAATCAATTTTGAATATTATTGCCGAGAAATTTCTATAAGGGTTACCAAATCAAACTCCGAAGGAGTTGCCGAAACAGTTTTCGAAAAAATCCAAGAAAACTCAAAAAAAAAAGTCTTATAAAAGTGCTCGAAGGATTTCTAAATAATTTGCAGAAACTACGCAAAAGGTAATTGGAAAGATTTAGTCAGGTAGCTTGCAGGAATATCGCCGAATAAATTTCCAAAGTAAATGCCAAATGAACTCGCCAATTAATTCGCGTAGGAATTAGCAAAGAAGTTTCTAGAAGAGTGTTATTCTTAGAGGTTTTTTTTTCAAACAAATTGTCAAAAAAACTGCGAAAAGTTGCAGTTCTAAAGAAATTTCCATAGACATAAAAATCCGAAGAAGTTCGCGAAGAAATTGCTGAAGCATTGCAGAGAATTGATTAAAGAAGTTTCCAAGGAAATTGCCTAACAATTTCTCAAACAAATTGCCGCAGAAATTTTCAATGAGACGATGATCCTAAAAAACTTGAAGTTTTTTTTTTATTCTTCATCACTTAACCTAATTTACAGCTCTATTGTCCACTGGGGCACTACGTGAGCAATTTCAATTGACAGCTGCACTTACATTTTGTACAGCGCCTAGATTCTATTCTACTTTATCGAACTGGTTGCCTTTCTGCTGCTTTCACTTTTTCTACTTTATACCTAGTAGAATGATGAGCACAAGGAGGATGATGGATGGCCGTTGTTCCTTTCAAGTCCGATTGGGGGTCCATTATGAGTAGCAGTTTGCCGATGTCCAGGTATCCAGGTCCGTTTGAGCCATGGGGCTCAGAAGAGGGTCAGTGTCAGTTGCTCTCGGGGGAAAAGCAACTGACGAAAAATTGCAAGTGCCGGGGCTGGGAATCAAACCCATGACCATCCGCATATGAAGCGAACGTGTGACCAACTACGCCACGGGCCCCGGCTAAAACTTGAAGTTGTTTACCAATGTCTGAGACAAATTCCAAAGAATTGGCAAAGAAATTTTCTCAAAATAATGCAGAAAAAATTCAGAAAAAAAATGCTTTTGACAGTTTTTAAAAGAAATACCAAAGAAATTTTCTCAATTTTTATTTTTCTTAACCACTTAACCTATTTTACAGCTCTTTTGTCCACTAGGGCACTACGTGAGCGATTCCAATTGGCTGCTGCATTTACACTTTTGTACAGCGCTCAAATATATTCTATTATATTCTTATTCTACTATATCGAATTGCTTTTGTGCTATTTTCACTTGTCTACCCCTGCCCTTGGTAGAATGATGAGCACGATGATGAAATGATGTGTGGCTGTTGTTCCTTTTCCAGTCCGATTGGGGGTCGTCCATTATGGGTTGCCGTTCGCCGATATCCAATTATCCGGGTCCGTTTAAGCTATGAGAGCTCAGAAGAGGGTCAAGTGCCAGCCGCTCTCGGGGGGAAGAGCAACTGACGAAGTGCCGGGGCTGGAATCAAACTGCGCCTCGGGCCCCGGCTTTTCTCAAAACTATGCAGAATGCATTCAGAAAAAAAAAATGGTCAAGGAATTTCCGGAGGAAATTTTCAGCGTAATTACTGAAGGGATTTCCTTTTATTTCTAAATATATTCCTTAACTGCACGGATTTCCAAAGAAAGTACCGAAAAAGATCCAAAAGAAATTTCAGAAGAAATATTTCAGAAATTCTTATAAAAAATGTTAAATTTCCTTCAAGATTTCTCACAAAAAATCCTCCAAGAAATTCTACTGGGGTTCTTTCAAAGAATCCTTTCGGTATTCTTCCAAGGTTTCTATCAGGATTTTTTTTTTTAATTGATACCTTTAAATATTTCTTAAGCAATATGACCAGTTTCGTCCGGATTCCCTTCATGAAACTTCTAAATATGTTTGCTACGATTTCATCATACATCAAGTGAGGAACTCTAACAACTCTTTGGATATCTTTGGATATCTTTTACGACTTTTCTAGGAATAACTTGAAGGATTTTTTTACAAATTCCTCCAAAGATTTCCTTCGAAAGTTGTTACAGCGATTGCTTCGGAAACTGCTCCAAGCGTTTCTGAAGGGATCTCTTCAGTATTACCAAGCATTCCATTAAAAGTTTCTTGAAGATTCCCACAAACGATTCCTTTGAGTCTCACGCACCTCACATAATCACTTCAGCCGTTTTACAAAGGAATCCTTTAGGAACTCCTTCAAGGATTCTTTCAGGGAATGCTTCCGGGATTGATTCAAGAACTCCTTCCGTCATTCCTCCGGGAATTCCATCCGGGAATTCCATCCGGGAATCCCCCGGGGACTCCTTCCTAGATTCTTTCAGGAACTCTTACCTGGATTCCTCTGGGAACTCTTTTCTGTGCCCTTCCAGAAGTTACTGGAATTCCAGCAGATTCCTCTGGAATTTATCCAGAAGTACATTCTGGAATTCTCTCAGATGTTCCGAATGGAAATCCTCCACAAGTTTATTACAGAATTTCTTCACAAGTTTTTTTATGGAACAACTCTAAGAGTTTCTAAAGAAGCTCCTACAGGAGTTCCTTTAGGTTTTCCCCCAACAATATCTGAAGGAATTGCCTAAGAAACTTTTTAAGAAACTTCTTCTGCAATATGCAGAAGTTCTGGAAGAAACTCTAAAAGGAACTACAGGAGCATCCCACATGGAATTTGTGGAGGAGTCCTGAATCAATTCCTGAATAATTCCCGAAGGAATTTTGAAAGGAATTTCTGAAGCAATTCCGGAAGAAATTTCTGAAGAAATCCCGAAAAACAAAAGTTTTGAAATAATCCCGAAAGAAATCTCGTGTGAAATTCCTGGAAGAATCCCAGAAGAAATGAGTGGTGTTATCTCGAAGGAAAATCCTTGAGAAACTCCGGAAGAAACTATGGAAGGAACCTGAAAAGGACACCCGGAGAAGTCCTAGAAAGAACTTTTGGATGAATCCCAGAACAAATTCTTGTACAGTGACCCCACAATTTATGAATCGGCAAAAATGACCACAGTTTATGGATCGCTCATTTGATCAACATGGTGATTCATGAATAGTGTACAAAATTAAGGTGATTCATCGGTGTGGGGTCACTGAAGATATTCCGGAAGGAATTTCTGGAGCAATCCCAGAAAAACTTTCTGCAAGACTCCCAGATGGAACCTGTTTAGGAAAGCCAGAAGAAACTTTTGGAAGAATCTTAGAGAGAACTTTTGAAAAAGTTCTAAATATACTCCCAGAAGAATCTTATAAAGGACTCCCTGGAAATCCCCGAAGAAGCTTCTGGAGGAATCCTGGAAGAAATTAGCGAAAAAACTGCGGAAAGAGTTCTTGTAGTGGAATTCCAGAAAGAGAACCTTGTGGGACTTCACCAGCAAATCATACATCAGCACACTTTCAAATCTTTCAAAAACTTACAAAAATCACCTTAGCAACCATGGCGTGCAGTGCCCTATGGAACATATTTGAGTGGGTTGCTTGGGCTGTTTACCGGACTCCTACGAATAGAAAGAATTAAAATGTATCTTATTTGAGTGCAACCCCCACACGTTTCTTCGATCAAAGCAGGCCAAGTTGACATCGAATCTTCTTTACTCTGCTGATTAATTGTTTGTTTGTTGTTTGACAACTATCGATCCGGCTTACAAACTGTTGCAGCATTGCACTGATGAAAGGGAATTACTAATCACGAACCGATCAATGCTTGATTTTGTCTACATGCATTGCTACGGCTGACAAAGTTACGCAATTTGATGATGCTACTGCTTGGCTGCTGCATTCTGGTCAGGCAGTGATTGAGTTCCAGCACACACAGGACATCAATTAACGCTGTCCATAAATCAATCCCCAGTTCCGCCATGTTTGTCCGCCTTGTTAGGTGACGTTGAGGATTGGTCCTCATCGTAACACCTCTACCTACACACCGGACAGAGCCTGCTGCCTGGGAGGAGCTGTTTTTGCCGTATTGTGTCCATCCAAGATTGATTACTCCTCAAGAGAGCCACCACCACCCACAATCCGACAGACAAACCGGGACAGACTGACAGCCCGGAGAGTCCTTCTACCGCTCTATTTAGTGCCATGAGCGGAGATTTATTGACCGAGCATTCTTCAGAATTCAATGGCCAAGATCTCGAAATCGAATTATTCCCTCTCGGCTGCCAGCAGCACCAGCACTCGAGCCAATGGGAAACCTACTACCAACTGCAGGAAACAGAAAATTGCTAAAACGAACCGGACGTGTCGTAAGTCAATCGTTCAGCCACAGTCCAGTAACCACCGAGCCAGAGAGATGGATGAGCAAAGTCATCGACCAAGACAGCGCGTGGAAAACAACTTAGCATAATAGAGGTTACATCATTATCAGCGAACGGAAATGGTTTCTGACAGTTTGGCGCATAGTTGGCCACGCTACATCGAATTTCCATAATTTGTTGAGTTTAAAAGTGCGATCGAAGTAGACACAATTCGCTTTGGCTGACTATTCAACAGAAATGAAAACAAACACCCTGATTTTAGACTATCCAATTAGGCTGATGCTTGAAAGAGTCAGACAAAAAAAATTTCGCAGCAACTTATGTGATTCAGTTTAAAAAAACTCTGTTAACCACATAAGACTTAAATTTTTAAAATGATGCATTCCGTCACCGGCAATCAGTCTGAGCGAAACAAAAATCATCATAATAGTAATTTTCCAGTTGTCATTCAGTCAGTTTCGAAGTGTAGTTCCACAGTCTGCCACCATCCAACCATCCGAGCAGGCCAGTCGAATAAACAACAAACATTAATCCTTCAGTGCACGTTCCATTGCATCAGGGACGTGCCATTACAGGAACACAGCAAGTCGTGCATTTTCGTTGCCATCGGGTAACAACAACCATCAACTGCGACGGTGACGACGACGCTTTTCCAATCCATCGCATCGGCCTGCTGCGATATCTGCAAATATTGTTCAGTTCGAACGTGGTTGATGTTTTATTTTTTGCTTTTGCCGCTTCCGCCCTCCTCGCCGGTCGGTCTTGCAACTTTTCCTGTGAGAAAACGAAAACAGCCGTCCAACTATTTACACAACACGTGGCCACTTTTGAATCTGAGTTGGGCCCTCGGACTGGATGTAAAACTTTGGGGGAACTAAGGGTAAACTGATTCTGGAATTTCATACGAAGAAATCAGCTGGATAATTCGTCTTGCTACTGTTCTGAATCGATTTGCAAATTAAATCATTTTCAACCATTACATGCCGTCTTACCCCCGTTTCCCTCTGAAAGGGCTGGGCAACGATCAGGCTTTCATAAGGATTGAAGAGTTCAGCTGGCCGCTTCTGGCGTTGGCACTCTAGAAGGACTAGTGCTGCAGTGCAGCAAAATTGCAACAAGCATGTCACAGTACAAACGGTGCTGCTGGTTGTGATGTTTTTGCAACCTCTTCAAAACAAGCGGGGAGGGACGGGAAAACCGGTCAAAGCTTCCCACTAATGACCGCCGACCAAGCCGTCCACGGCCACCGCGCGGCACACACAATTGGCGGGAATGGTTTCGCTCTCCGTTTCGTCCCAGTTGGCGGCGCTTGTTGGAAAGTTTGTCATTCGATTACTAATGATTTTTCCCTGTTATTTTTCTCTCATCGCAGGAAGCGTTGCACGGTGGACGTGAGACCGGCAGGCCAGAGCCTGCCTTGTGAGTTTGCAGAAAAGTTTTCCTTCGGCTGCTTGGCATTGTGGTGAGTACCTACCGATGAAGAAAATTTCATATTTTTTACGTAAAGGCAAAGCAGGCTACGGGTTCTGATCAAGGTTCTGATTCTAAATTCATAACTCATCGTCACCGGCTTACGAGGAGGGAGAAATCTTTTGTTAACCGCGAAAAATTCATTATTATTCAGCGCAAATTTGTTTCAGAGAGCAGTCCATTTTTGTGGGGTGGGAGATTTTATTTCCTAGAATGTCAATTAGTTTTTGGTCTTTTTGAACAACCTGAAGCAATTTGCGTAGGAACTCCAAGAGGAAATCAAAGAACTCAACTCAACACTTCTCGGATGAACTCTTTCAGCAATTTCCGAACAAAATCCTGGAGAAGTTTTCAAGGGGAACTCCTTGAGAAATTCCCGGAAGAACTCCTGGAGCGACTCCTGGAGAAATTCTTATTGAAACTCCTTGAGAAATTCCAGGAGAAACTTCTGAAGAAATTCCAGGAGAAACTCTTTGAGCAATTCCGCCACAGAGACTCCTGAAGCAACTTCCGGATTAACTTCTGCAGAAATTCTCGGGGGATCTCCTTGAATAATTACCTGTTTCCTGGACGAATACCAAGCAGAATCCCTAGATCAATTCCCGGAACAAATCCTGAAGTTATTCTCGGTAGTACTTTTAAACAACCTGAAGCAATTTGCCTAGGAATTCCAAGTGCAATTTCCGAATCAACTCCTACAGCACTTCTTGCAGGAACTCTTGGAGCAATTTCCAAAGAATTTCCTGGAGAAATTCTCAAGGTAAACTTCTCGAGAAATTGCCGGAGGAACTCCTGAAGCAATTATCGGAGACACTCCTGGAGTGACTCCTTGCGATTCCCGGAGAAATTTCCGAAATAACTTCTGAAGATATTCTCGTAGAAACTCCTAGAGCATTTTGTGGAGGTACTCCTGGAGTAATTTGCGGAGGAACTCCTAAAGCAACTCCCGGATGCACTCCTGGAGAAATTCTCAGAGGAACTTCTTGAATAATTCTCGAATGGTCTCCTAGGGGCTGTCCATAAACCACGTGGTCATGGAGGGGGGGGGGGGGGGTTTGGCCGATGACCATTTTGTATGGACAAATAAAAATTTTTGTATGGACTAATGACCACGCGGGGGGGGGGGGTTCGAAAAGTCCCAAAAAATGACCACGTGGTTTATGGACAGCCCCCTAGAGTAATTCTCGAAGAAACTCCTGAAACTCTTCCCAGAGTAAGTTTTAGAGCGATTCACGCTTCAAAAGCAATTCCTGGAGGAACTCCTGAAGCAATTCTTGAAGAAACTCATGGAGCTATTCCCGGGGGAAATCCTAGAGGAAATCTCGGGAAAACTCCTTGAACAATTTTCAGAAGAACTTCAGGAGCAGTTCCCGGTGAAAATTCCTGGTGCGAATCTCGGCTGAACACCTGGAGCAATTCCCGGAGGAAGTCTTGAATGCACTGCTTGAGAAATTTCTGGAGGAAGTCCTGAAACAATTACCGAAGGAACTCCTGGACCCATTCTCGCAGAAACTCTCAGCGCTTCTCTGAGAAAATCCTAAAGAAAATCATGAAGGATCTTCTGAATCAATTCCTGGAGGAACTCTTGGAGTAACTTCCGGAGAAAACCTTGATAAATTCTTGAAGAAGCTCCTGGAGCAATTCCCAGTGGAATAACTATCGGATGA
Organism: Aedes albopictus; assembly: GCF_035046485.1. Lineage (NCBI taxonomy): Eukaryota > Metazoa > Arthropoda > Insecta > Diptera > Culicidae > Aedes > Aedes albopictus. The sequence continues at coordinate 515,841,062 of NC_085137.1, read as the reverse complement.
ACTCCTGGAGGAGTTCTTGAAGGTAATTCCTGGAGGAACTCCAAAAGCATTTTTAGGGAGAACTTGAAGACATTCCCGAAGGAACTCCTGGAGCAATTTCAAGAGCAAAACTCCTGACGCAACTCCCGGAGAAACTACTAGAAACACTGCGGGAGGAACTCCTGGAGAAATTCCTTGACTTGGAACTGCTAGTATTCTTCAGAATCCCAAGATTTCCCGTAAGCATGAGTAAGCCTTTATGAACTCCGTGGACAAATTCCTCCAGAATCCTCCAGAAACTCATTTGGATATTTATTTTGAAATTTCTTCAGGGCTTCATTAATTGATTGATTTGTTTTTATTTAAGAGACTTTCAGCCCCGGCTTCATTAAGAAATTCCTTCAGAAGTTTCCCCTGGAATTCCACCGAGTATTTCGCTCTTGAAACTCCCATAGGAAAATCTTCAGTGATTCCTTCAACAAAATTTCCAAATATTCAATCGAAAATTGTCTCCAGGGTTTGTATAGAAATTTTTCAATATTTTGGGAAATTCGTTTAAGGAAGATTTAAACACAAATTGGATGAAGAATGAAAAAAAATTGCAGTGGATTTCACCAGAAATTCCTGTAGGGATTTTATCACTTTTTCAACAAATCTTACAAAATTTTCCGCAGAAACTCCTCTAGGAATTTCTTTGGAAATTTCTCCATGGATTCCTTAAGAAAACACCTTAGGAATTTCTCAATTGATTCTTTCAAAAACCCACCTATAATTCATTCGGGAATTTTCATCAGGAATTCATTAAGAACTTCCTTCCGTGGTTCCTCCCGAAATTCATCAAGACGTTATTTAAGCAATTCTGGTATGGATTGCATCGGAAATTCCTCCCTTTATCTCTCCAGGGCTTTTCCAGAACTTCTTCTGCAAATTCCACTAGAGATTTTCGTCTAGAAAACCTTCCCGGTTTTTTTTTTTTTGAAGAAAAACCTCACGATAATCCTACAGATTAGTTTTTTGCTGGAAATATGCAAAATATGCAAAATATGGAGGCTCTGACGAAATTTCACAAAAATTTTTTCAGAAATTAGTCTGAAGTTTCCTCAAGAAATTTCTCCAAGTATTATATTGCAAAACTTTCTATGTATTCCTTACGAATTACCTCCAGGGATTCCCTTAGAAATTTTTTGAGTAATTCTTCAAGAAACTCTCTCTTGGTTGTTCCAGCAATTCATCTAAGATGTTAATAGAGACGAACCAGCCAAGGGCTGAAAGTCTCTCTAATAAAGACAAATCAATCAATAAGATGTTAATTTTTTTTTTCGAATGAGTGTAATCAGTTTCGTACCTTTTAATTCCGCCCTATGTTGGTTATCCTTTGACAGATATGTGTATTTCGACTACCACTTGTAATCTTCCTCAGTGTCAGTTATTAAATGACACGAGTGGATAACTGACACTGTGGAAGATTACAAGTGGTAATCGAAATACGCGTATCTGTCAAAGGATAAGCAACATAGGGCGGAATTAAAAGGTACGAAACTGATTACACTCATTCGAAGAAGGTATTCTGCTTAGAGGGCTCGAAAAGTCGGTACAAGATAATAAGATGTTTTTTTTTAACTCCTCTGATAGTTTCATTAGAAATTGCTCCAGGTAATTTTTCAACGACTTTTTTGAAAATTCCTCTGGAATTTTCTCAAAAAAAAATCTCTAAGGACTCCTTGAGAAAATTTTCCATAAATTTCCTCAGTAATTTCTGTCATGATTCCTTCTAAAATTTCTTCAGGAATTTTTGAGGAAAGACTTGCATAGTTTACTGTCAGAATTCACGCCGTGATTTGTTTTAAGAAATTTCTCCAGCGTACCTTTCTGACATTATTTCAGGGATTCATCCATTATCTTCTCCACATATTCCTTTAAAAAGCATTCCCAAAACTTTTTTAAAAATTTGTTTGGAAAATTTACTAAAAATTTCATCTGATTTTTTTAAATATATTTTCAGGAATTCCTCCAGGGACTCTTTCAGAAAATCTTCCTCGGAATCCTTCAAAAATTACTCCATTAATTTCTTTATATAACTTTGTTAAATTTTTCATTTGTTTTCAGAAATCCCTCAGAAATTCTTCGTAGGATTCTATAAGAAAATCTTCCAGAGATTTCATCTTCACAGATTTATCCACGAATCCATTAAGGAAGTCTTGAATGAGTTCCTTCAGAGTTTTTTTTTCCAAAAATTTCTTCAGAGTTTTTCAGAGATTTTTGCGAGGTTTAGGCCTTTATTCTTTTCAACGAATATTCTTTTGGAAACTGCTCTTGCGGTTTAAAAAAGTCTTCCAAAGATTTCTTCACGGTTTCATACAGATATTCCATCATAAACTCTCTCTCATGAACTTCTTAAAATATATCTCTTGTGATTACATTGGTAATTTCCGAAATCCAGGATTTTCTTCAGCGATCCTCCTGAGAGTCTTGCATGATTTGCATGCAGGAATTCTTGCAATAATAAATAAAGAGATTCGCTTTTGAATTCCTACAAACTTTTCTCTATTCATTATCCAAAGTTTCCCTCCACGATTTTCTCCAGCAATACTTTTAGGAGTTCATTTTAGAAAGTTTTTAGAAATATTTTCTAAGAATTTTTACATGGGCGTTTCAGGAGGCTTCATTGAGGTTTCATTGGCCTCAGAGACTCTAAGGTGAGTTTTAAGAGGTTCCGGAAGCGTTTTGAGGTGTTTCAACGCGTGACAATGCAATGCGTTTCAGCAGATTTCAGAAGAGTTTTAAAAGGCTCTCATGTTAGTATGACGAGGGTTTTAGGGCGTTTTAAAACTTTTCAGGAAGATTCAGGGCGTTTCAGAGAGGTGTTAGAGATCATAGGGAACCTAACATGCTCTCAGATAGGCCTTTAGGGGCGTTTTAAGGCATTCGAGAAGGCTCCAGAGGAGATTTAGGTCGCATCAGTGTGTCAAAGTGTGGTTTCAAAGTGTGTTTCAGGGCGTTTCAGATCATTTTAGGAAGATTCAGGAGGTTTCAGGGGGTTACATAGGCTCCCAGATGAACCTTACAGGGATTTTGAAGGGGGTGATCAGAGGAGTTTCAAAGCGTTTCAGGAGGCTTCACAGGAACTATAAGAACCTGCAGTTGCTCTCAGGTAAGTTTCATTGAGGTTTCAGGCGTTTCAAAGACTTTCAGGAGGTTTTAAAAGAGTTTTAGGGGTTTTAAAAGGCACCAATGTGAGCATCACGAGGGCTTCAGGGTATTATAGAGGCGTTTGAATGCGTTTTAGGATGATTCAGAGCCTTTCCATAAGTTTCAGAGGCGTTCTGGAGTGCTGCATAGGTTCTCAATTGAGATTTTAGTTGTTTTTCAGAGGTCTTTCAATGCGTTTGAATGTGTTTTAGGGCGATCGATTCATGAGGGGGACTTTTTTTCCAGAGACGTTTAAGGCGTTTCAATGTGTTTGAGGGACACCGTTAGAAATTCTTCTAAGGGTTCTTTCAGGATTTATCAGAATTTCTCCGGAATGGAGATTTCTCCAAGTATTCTTTTAGAATGCACTCCTGTGCATTTCTTTGAAAATTACTCCAGGGATATCTACATTGGTGCTTTCAGGAATTCTTCCAGGAGTTTTCCCTGTGTTTTCTTCACGAGTTTCTCATAGAATTCCTCATAAAAAATCATCTTGAAATTATTCCAGGGGTGTCAATTTTTTTTTTCAGAAATACATACTTCCTGGGATTTTGTCAGGGATTCTTTGGGAAATTCATTCAATGATTGCTACAGAAGTTCAGGCTTGTATTTGTTTCAACATTTCTGTAAGAATTTCTCCAGAGAGTCTTCCACAAATTTGGTAAAAAAATCTTTTGAAAATTTCTCGTTTTTTTCTGTTTCTGCAAGATTTCCTTCTACAGGTAGTACTTCTGGAACTTTTATGTACTAATCCTTTCAGAAATTTCGCTGAAAATTCCTCTACATATCTAGGAGTTCTTCCAAGGATTCCTTCGAAAAATCCTCCCGGACCCTTCAGGAATTTATTGAGGATTTACTTTAAAAATTCCACCAGTACTTTTGTTTGCAATTTGTGCCATAAGTTTTAAAACACTAACTCAACCATTTCTCTGAGGATTACTCCAGAAATCTCGATTTCTCTTTGGAATTACTCCCAAAAGTTTCTCAAGATTGTTTTTTAGGAATTAGTATCTTGAGGAGTTTTTCCAAATATTCTCCCAGGCAATCATTCACGAGTTCCTCCACAGATACCTTCAGAATTTTTTGTTCAGAAATCCTTTCAGAGAATTTTCCAGAACTTCTTCTACAAATCTTCAGGGGTATCTCCCGGAAATTGCAAGAGATACCTTCAGACAACCCTCCAGGGTTTTTTTTTTAATTTCTTAACGGATGTCAAGAGTTCTTCCTACATACTTAAAAAATTCTGGAAGAACACCTTCAAAAAATCTTGAAGAAATATCTTAAACCACTCCAGTAGGATTCTCTGAAGGAATTCCAGGAGTAATTTCTAGAAAAAAAATCTGCTGGAATTCTATATCGTGTTTTCTGCAGATAGCTACTGGAGAAACCCTTGGAAGAATTTCGGAAGGAACCTCTATGAAATTTAAAAAAAAGGAATTTCTGAAAAAAAATAACTCCATGGAAAAACTTTTGAAGAAATCCCTTACTAGAACTCTAGAAGAATCCCTAAAGTTTTGAGAAAACTTCTGGAGATATTTTTAAGAAATTCCAGAATAAATTTCTAGAGAAATCTCAGGAAGTACTCTTGAATAAATCTCTAGAGGAATGCCGGAAGAAATATCATTGAAACTCGTGAAGGAATATCTCCTGGACAAAATACCTAGAGAAACTCCTCAGGAAAATCTCTACGGACCTCCTAGGAAAGTTTATTGAGGATTTTTTTTTATTCCTGGAGCAAACTGTGGACGTGTGCATGAAGGAACCCCTGTAAGAATACCTGAAAAAATCGGCTAGATAAGCTTCTGTTAAGATCACCAGAAAAAAAAATTGATATATTTCTAAAGGAATTTCTGCAGAAACTCCTAGAAAGCTTTTTTGAATAAATTTCTTACAGAATCCGCAGTGAAATTCTAAAAGTTATGCTTAGATGAAGTGCCAGAGATACTTCTGGGAAAATACATGGGGGAATATCTGAAGGAAAACCTAAAGGAATCTCTACGGAAACTCATGCCTGAATCACTAAAAGTAATAATGCAAGGACCTTTGGAGAATTCCTACAGGAAGATTACAGCAGGATTTTCTGGATGAACCCTTGAAGAAATTCCCGGAAACATTTCTGCGAGAATTTTCAGTGGAATCCGTAAAGCAATTTCAAAACAAATCTCTGGTGCATTTCTTGAAGAAATACCTGTGCGAATTTCTGAAAAAATAATTATGAAAGTATTTCTGAAGATATTTCTTGAAAATTCTGAAGGAATTCATGAAGAAATTTTAAAAACACACTACTCCGTACAGGTTGCATAGACTGAACAATCACTAGTGAAGTGAAGAATTTTCCGTTTGACGAAAAGTTTTCACCGACTGGAGTGGGAATCGAACTCACACTCCGAGGCTAACGGAACGGCCCGACGAGTGACGCCCCCAACCGCACGGCCACGAAGCCTACGAATTTCCGAAAGATTTTTTAAATGAATGTCTAGAAGAATTGCTAAAGTAATTCTAGCCGGAGTTCCAGAATGAACCCATGGAACCTGAAAGAATTCTCAGAAAAATATCTGGAGAAACTATTGAAGGTCTACCTATTAAGTCTACCTAGATTTCCTTCAGAAACTCTTTCAGTAGTTTCTTGAGAAAAACAGATTTTTCTCATGGTTACTTTTCGGAAAAAACCATAAAAGACTTTTTAAAAGAAACTGAAACAAATTTATGGAGGAATCTCATAAAAAAGTTCGGAAGCAATCTCCTGAGAAATTTCTGAAGAAATTCCTGGAAGAATTTTTAAATACATATAATTTTGAAAGTATTTTCAAGGAAATCCTGGGAAAAATCTCTTTAAACTTTGAACGATTTTCTTTAGAAGGCGCTTTTCTGAAAGAATTTGTGGACGATTCCCGAAAGAATTCTCGTGCGGATTTCTGATAGAATTTGTAGAGAAATTTCTGAGAAAGCCCGTGAAAGTTTTTTAGGGAAATAAAGCAACGCGTACAGTAATTTTTAAAGACCTTCCTAGAATAATTTTTGAAGGAAATTTTGGAGAAAAATCCTGAAGGAATTCGTGGATGATTTTCTAGAAGAATTTTCGTGCGGATTTCTGAAAGAATCTTTAAAGGAATATCTGGGGAAGTCAGTAGAAATTTTTCAAGAGAAATTCTTGAGGAAATTTCTCAATAACCCATTAGAGGAATTTCTGTAGCAATCCATGGAAGATGCTTCAAAAGAAACCTAAAAAAATGGTGGATTTTTACAAGAATCCATGGAGTT